>NC_058080.1:405563973-405865664 GCF_014858855.1 Bufo gargarizans | reverse complement strand
ACCTGTACACTTCCGTGACACCCACCCACAGGCCATAGCACTAAATGCGCACCTTTCCAAATTGCTGGCCCTGGAAATGTTGCCATTTAGGCTTGTGGACACTGAGGCATTCTTGATCCTGATGTTGGCGCCGTCCCTCGTTACTCAGTCCCCAGGTGCCAATATTTTGCCCGGTGTGCCATCCCTGTCTTAGACCAGCATGTGTCCCGTAATATTACCCATGCCGTAAATTGTCATCTTGCAGCACCAGTCAGCCATCAGTCAGTAGCTGGAAGCAGTGTAGCACTGCAGTGGGGGAGCTCCAACAGGCCCAGCTGAAACGTATTTGCTTAGGTGACAAACACCACACAGCTGCAGAGTTGTGGCAGGGTATAAGGGACCAGACTGAGCTGTGGCTCACGCCACTAAAACCTAAAACCAGGCATGGCTGTGCCTGATAATGGCCATAACTTGGTGGTGGCTTTGGAGCTCGGCAAGCTCACACACATACCATGCCTAGCCGACATGTTAAACTTAGTGGTTCAGCAGTTTCTCAAAACTTACCCCACTTTGCCTGAGCTACTGGTGAAGGTGCGTCGAGTGTGTGCCCATTTCCGCAAGTCATTTACAGCTGCCGCCAGTCTGGCAGCGCTGCAGCAGTGCTTGCAATTGCCAGCTCGCCAACTGTTGTGCAACGTGAGCACGTGCTGGAACTCCACGTTCCACATGTTGGCCAGACTTTGTGAGCAGCAGAGGGCAGAAGTGGAATACCAGCTGCAACATTATCGTCACCTTTTCAATCAGCTGCCGCTCTTCACAAGCGACGAGTGAGCATGGATGTCTGACCTCTGTGAGGTTTTACGCAACTTTGAGGAATCAACACAGATGGTGAGCGGCGATGCCACTATTATCAGCGTAATCATCCCACTTCTGTGTCTACTGAAATGCTTGCTGCTCACAATAAAGGCGGACGCTTTGTATGTAAAAGAGGTGGAAATGGGGGAAGACAGTACACAGGGTGATAGCCAGACCACCCTCATTTTGTCTTCTCAGCGCGAATTGGATGAGGATGAGAAGGAGGAGGAGCAAGAGACGGCTGCCTCCGCTACAGAGGATAGTACCCATAGCAGGTTTATTCCATTGGTTCAGCGTGGATGGGCAGAAGGGGAGGAAGAGGATGAGGAGATAGAGAGTCTTGCTCCTGATGAGGACAGCAAAACCTTGTCTGTTGGGACTCTGGCACACATGGCTGATTTTATGTTATGCTGCCTTTGCCGTGACCCTCGCGTTATACTCATTTTGGCCAACACCGGTTAATGGTTGTTCAACCTTCTCGACCCCCGCTACAGAGAGAACTTCTCATCTCCTAATTCCTGTGGTAGAGAGAACTAGCAAAATGGTTCAATACCAGAAGGTCCTTGTGGAAAAATTGCTCCAAAAATTTCCAGCTGACAATGCTGGCGGCACAGTCCGTAGTTCCTTGGGCAACCGAGGAGGGGAGACGAGGCGAACACACAGCAGTTCCAACAGAGGCAGGGCAACACTCTTCAAGGCCTGGGACAGTTTTATGACACCCTGCCAGCACCCTCACCCTGATGCACGGCCAAGTGTCACAAGGAGGGGAAAATTTAGGAAGATGGTGAAGGAGTACGTAGCAGACCGTGTCTGTGTCCTCAATGATCCCTCTGTACCTTACAACTATTGGGTGTCCAAGCTAGATACGTGGCACGAACTGGCACTCTACACCTTGGAGGTGCTGGCCTGCCCTGCCACCAGCGTTTTGTCAGAGTGGGTATTTAGTGCTGCTGGGGGCATAATAACTGATAAGCACATCCTCCTGTCAACTGAAAATGCTGACCAGTTGACTCATAAAAATGAACAAGGCTTGGACTGCCCCTGATTTGCCTACACCACCAGAGGAAAGTGGCTAAACATAAAGGCACTTTAAATGTGGCTTTTATGGTGTATTGAATAAACTGTATTCCCATGCATCCCTTCCACCACAAAAAAGTGTATATGGTTGAATCTTCCTTTTCTCATCCTCCTCCTCCTCCTCCATCATATCAACATGCTTATTAGTAGTGATGAGCGGCAGGGGCAATATTCGAATTCGTGATATTTAGCAAATATTTAGGCGAATATTTGCCATATATTCGCGAATTCGCGAATTTGTTATCTCCAGTCATTATTTTCTTGATTGCGGAAATCGGCAATTGAAAAATTCGCAATAAAATATTCACATTACGAAAATTCGCAATCAACACTACTCCTAAAGTCAAAAATATTGCAGCCTTCTCATTGGCCCACAAGCTAGAAGCAGGGAGGGATCGTGTATACTGATTTGAAAAAATCTTAAATATTTGAAATTACGAATATATATAACTATATTCTAAATATTTGCAAATTCTTAAAGTGGCGATATTCGCGATAAAAATTTGCAATTTAAATAATCGTGATCAACACTCCTTATTAGGCTGCCCTCGCTCCTAATGTTTTAGAGGGTCAGCTCAGCAGCAGGCCCTCAACCATAATTTTTTCGATAGCTCAGCAGCAGGCCCTCGCCCATAATTTTTCCCATTGTCAGATCAGCAGCAGGCACTCGCCCCTAATGTTTTAGAGAGTCAGCTCAGCAGCAGACCCTCAACCATAATTTTTTTGATGGTCACCTCAGCAGCAGGCACTTGCCCCTAATGTTTTAGAGAGTCAGCTCAGCAGCAGACGCTCACCCCTAATGTTTTAGATGGTCAGATCATCAGCAGGACCTCATCCCTAATGTTTTAGAAGTTCAGATCAGCAGCAGACCCTCACCCCAAATTTTTTTGATGGTCAGCTCAGCAGCAGACCCTCACCCCTAATGTTTTAGATGGTCAGATCAGCAGCAGGCCCTCACCCCTGATGTTTTAGAGGGTCACCAGCAAGCCATCAATCATAATTTTTCAAGGGTGTGTATGATGCCCTCCTTTATGTGTAATAAATGGTATATTGGAGTGCTGGTTCCTTGTAATTTTTGGCAGCCCTTTCACTTAGTGCATAGACTTTATGAGTGTAGGATTCGCACTACCTAAACAATTGTACCACAATGTGAATGAGGTCCTTCTTTATGTGATATACAGGTGGTATCGGAGTGCCTCTTCCTTGTAATTTTTGGCAGCACTTTATATACAAGTAAATATACAGCAAAGAATGTTTCCCAACAATTTTTCCTCTAAAATCGAATTCATCTTCGGTTTTGTGCATATTATTGTCAGTCTGCAAAAGTGGCGTACTACTCGGACAACATCGTTCCCAGCTGTGACCTGGGAGTCCAAGATGCATCCAGACATCCTCATGCTTTTCCCGAACCATTTCAGTGGTGTTTCCATCAATTTCTGACCTTTTCCTATGAACCAGACGCCCTCCCCTCTTCAGAGCAGGGGGTGCCTGGTTTAATGCTCGTGTTCTCCCATCGACTTCCATTGTGCTCGGGTGTTCGGTAGAGCAACCGAGCATCCCGAGGTGCTCTACTCGAGCACCCGAGCATTTTGGTGCTCGATCAACACTAATGGTAGCCAGTAGCTACTGCACTGTCATGTTTTATTTTTAAATTAAAACCTGGTTCGCATATTATTCTTTTTGGTGGAAGTTGCCTTCTGTTCTGTCTGCAGACCTGTAAAAGGGTGACAGCCATTTTTAGAGATTTGTCCAAATTCAATCACAACAGATTAATATCCGACTAGAATATGACTTTTTGGAAAATTTGGGACAAATTTGAGTTGTTTAAAATTGATTCACTCATCTCTAGTACTAGATTTATAAAAATTTAGCTTGCTGTAGCTTATGCTGCAATTATATCACGTGCACGGTTTGCTGCCTATTGTGCTGTCAACTGTTACATTACAAAGAACCTGGAGACAAATGAGCTGCAAGCTCAGGATGAAGGAGCAGATGATGGGAGTGGTAGTAGTTCTGGCAATGATTATTGAGCTCACATGGAATTGTATGGAACATGGCATAGACCAATAAAGCTTTGTTTTAAGAGGAGATGCTTGCGTTGCCAAGTTTTTCTCTACATTGAAAGGCCGGTGAGGATCCATTGATGGACGCTCTGATACATTCCTGTAACATATGGGTGAGAGACATTAGTGCTGTTCTTAATAGTTTTTCCAATATAACCTAGTCAATCAGGAGGTGTATAAAAAATATAACATATTATATGTGTGATGTGTGCAGTGATCTCCCAGCACAGGACTGTAGTAAAGCAGGATCCCAGAGTGGATTTGTCAATCACCTTGCATTCCTACCCACCTGTATCCCACTGCCTGAAAGTAAACTTGCAAGGGTCAAGGAAGCCAAGGTCCTCCATACACATTAGAGTACTGTCAGATGAACCCATTGAAAATGTAATCTGTATGGGGAACTTCTGATCTTCCTCCTTAAGATGATTGTCAATGAAGAGAAGGATTAGGCATGTTGATCTTCAATCCTATTGTTCTTATGGGAGATGATGTCACAATCTAATGTGGGAGGGAAACCCCACATCGAACATAGGAGGGAAAGGGGAAAAGAAATAAGGCCTTAAAACTAGGAAGGAAGATGGACACCTCCTAGTGAAAACCCTAACCTAAGCCCTGACTGACTACCAGTATTAACAGACCTCAAAGGTAGGTGAGTTCATACACAGGAATACCTAAAGTCCTATCTAACCCTAAAGGACCCTGGTACTAATGACAGGAATGAGACATCCTGTTTTTCCAAAAAGAAGGGTAAATGGGAGTCTCCCTAAGGCCTAATACAAAACAACAAGGAAATGCAATACACAGAAAAGCCTAAATAAAATACAAAAGGGAAAGGTAACACTTAACTTCCAAGAAGCTATGACAGCACCAGGAACTCAGCAGAGATCCAAACACCAGCTATTCACAGGTCCAACTGAAGCTATAAACCGTACAGCATTGTGGGAGAAACAACTATAAATAGGGAAAGTTAAATTACCACAATAGCAACACCTGGAAGTAAAGGGTGTGGCTAGTAGCAGAAACAACACAAATGCCTATTGATCCACAAGGTAAACATGTCAAATCAAACCACGTGTTGCCAGTCTCAAAGATCTCCTGCCACTCACTGTCGCGGGGACGTCCGTGACAGATGAGCTGCCACAAATTATGTAACTACCATCATAGCAACTGTTGCTGCTGGAGGGCCAACTATTAATTATTCCATGCAGGGCCTGCCACTCTTGGCAGCAGAGGTCCCAGGCCCCACATACTACATTCTGACTCCTCTGTTCAGTGTTGCGCTCGACAAAAAAGAGTCTATTAATAATCCTTTCTATCACTGATGCCCCCAGCCCATCATTTATGAAGCTGCAGCTTATAAAGGTACTCAAGCTCCAACCCCAGTCACAGGAGGCTCCACCCCAACAGTGAGAAGTCTTCAGCTCGGCAGGTAACTGATACATTATCTGTACTCCGAGAGATCATGTGTTATCTGTGGTGTTACACAAGACTGCAGGTAACATCTCCCCTTTCCCTGCATCCTCTACATTGCTGTGTCCCTCAGCTTATCTTTCTACCTGCACAACATATTAATTCCTGTTGGAATTTAGGCCATAAATGTCTGATTATCAAGGGTCCTGGGCTCCTGCCAATCATCACACTAAAGGGATCATGGTGCTTCTGTGAGTTCTGCATCCCCTTCATCGATGTCCATATGGCTGTATCTGTGCTTTTTCACTTGATGCAGTTACACAAGATGCAGTGTTTTGCACAGCTGTCTTATGGAGGAGTCATGGTGTACATATAACCAAAAAAACTTAGTGTATGACTTGTAGGAACATGAAGGTCCTTTTACTGTGATGGCTGGTGGTGGACCTGGAGCTTAGACTCCCATGATCAGTATTGATGACCTACATTAGGGATCAACAACCTCCAGCAATCTAACTGTTATGGAAATATAACAACTGGAATCCTCCTTTCACTTCTATGGGAGTTACATGAACAACCGAGTAAGTGTACATGCTGGAAGTTGTAGTTTCACAGCAGCTGGAGTGCCGAAGGTTAATGGTCAATAGCCTACAATATTTATATATGGCAGTATACAATACAGTTCTCTTTGGTGCAATGTTCATGTGTGTTAAGCTGGGGCTATACAGCGCTCTTGGGCGTCACAGCTGTTGTGCAAACAAGGATTATTTTATTTTTATGTTATATGACCAAGTGGGTGGGGAATTGTGTGGGAAGTGTGGGCGATCTTAACTAGCCACAGTAGTACGGGTTGCATGGGAGGAGGGAGTTGCACAGAAGTAGCTTCGGAGGGGGCCCATTAGAAATTTTGCTATGGGACCCAGTTATTTCTAGTTATGCCCCTGGTCGCCACCAGAGGTTTTCTTCTCTCTTCCCATTAAAAACAAATACTCATCAAACTATGCATGTAAGTTTATGGGAGATTTGGGGTCAATAACTGTTGGCTCAAAAAGCCTTTAACCAACAGCCACTCAAGATGTATGGACACCTTTATATATGGGGAGTTGTTTGTAACTGTAAAACAGCTACTAGATCAGTCTGTGATGCAGAGCAAATAGTGTATCTGGTCTCCAGGGCAAAGGGATGAAATAAATATTTCTTTTTAACTCGAAAACCCACAATTTTGCTTGTCCCAAACAGTTTCCTATATATCAGATACTTGAACCCTTGTGAGTGTGATATGAGTGAGTGGAAAAGAGCTTAGGGTTTTCCGTATTCACACCTGAATGTTGATATTAAATGGTCTTTCACTTAGACCTGTAATGTTCACAGATAAGTATGGTAAACATGAGCAATACTCAATGGTACAATTAAACTAATATGTAAGTAAGTGGGAAACCATAACCTGTAAAGAACAGGAAATATATTAGCAAAATGTACTAGCAAATTTGTCCAGTAGAGGGTGTGGTGTACCCGAATAAATGATTGCATTTGGGGGAGAGGTTGTGTTTTATTGTACAAACTATTGGGGAGGAAAATGGGTGTTGAAAGTCTAGTGCCATGGGCTAGGGCAATTAGTGGTTTTGTGTCGTGTACAACTGCAAATCTGCATTACAAAACCAGAGGGTGAGTTAGGTGCGGGCTTAGGTCCCCCCCTAACTCAGTCTAGAGTTAGCTGAGGAAGTGTGAGAAGCTACATGTGCTCTACTCCTCACAGCACTAGGCCAAAGTTCCAAAGAATCACCATCACTGAGAAGTTTACAGAGAGAAAACCATCTCTACTTTACAGTATGCCAGAAAGAGATAAGAGAAAGAACTGGCAGGACTAGAATCTGCAAGGCCATGCACTGTAATCAGTCAGTAAGGTATTTGCTGTTTAAGGCTTCTAAAGACTTTATTGCAGTGAGACGGACATTGCTAAAACACCCTTCTTCTTCAGACCTAATCCTTTCCATTTGTATCTCAATCCTGTACCCCTCATCTGGGAATTACAGCTATCATTGTGTTATATTGGCAGCCTTATATTCTGCAGAAAAAGGCACTGTGAATTGTTTGAAACTGTGTTTTTATACCGTTGGATGTATTACAACTCCCATTCTGCACTTTAGTAAAGAGAGACGTTTATTTTCTACAAGTGGCCTGCATACTGAACCCAGCACCATTCTTTGGCTGCTGCACCTACATCTCCTGCCTTGCACCTACATCTCCTGCCTTGCACCCAAACCAAACTCACCAAGGGCAATCCAACTGCCATCATGCAGAAGCTCCATCATCAGGGTGTTAACTAAGGAAAGAAAGGGTGCTCTCTCCTATCACTGCCCTGGCATTAGGGAGGATCAGTGTGAGAATTGCCACTGTAAATAATGATTGCAGGCAGAGCCACTACCAGTCCCATCCTTATTTCCTCTCTTCCAGGGCTTGCAGCACATGCACAAAAGTGTAGCAAAAGTGTATGATGTGGGCTCACGCTCCATATGCACCCGGTCGCAATAACCGGAATTGGAGACAGTGGTATTTAACCTGTCTGATTAAAGTTTGATTAAAAAAAAACAAATATATTAAACATTTAAATCACACCCAATTTTACATATATAAAATAATAAAAAATAAACATAATTGGTATTGAAGCATCCAAAAATGTCAAAACTATTAAAATATGAAAAAAAATCCTGCATGGTGAATGTCGTAATGGAAAGAAAAGGCGGATTCACAGTTTTTTTTGTTATCTCAGTCCCACCCCCACCAAAAAAATGTAAAGTGCTAAAAAAGTTGTAAGAACCCAAAAAGGTACTAATAAAAACTACAGATTTCCCCACAAAAAAATAAAATATAAAAAAGCCCTCATACAGCAATGTGAAAAAAATTATGGCTCTTGGAATGTGGGGAAGAAAATATGAAAACAAAAAATAAAAAATAGGCTGTGTCCTATAAGGGTTAACAGCTATAGAATAAAAGGGCTTGTGCTTATTCAAACTGATCCTAAATGTATAAAAATTACAGTGTTGTGTTGAACTGATTTTTATTTTTATTTTTTTAATTTACTTTGGCAGAAATGGCCTCTAATGTCTCTGGATCCGGTAATAACCTTTTCCTTGCATGATAAAACTTTCTCCTGGCATCATTCAAATGCTTTGCATTGTGTGCAAATGTGCCTGCAGCTTTAGAAACCCAACACTCTGAACCTAGCCTATTATTTTTCTATTTAGCATACATTAACAAGCATGGCTAAGCCTTTGAGCATCCGCATTTGAGTTACTTACATTTCCTGTGCTGATTATGTTAACATGAACTAATCAAGATCTTATAATCCCAGTTCAAAGAATTCACAGTAAACCCAGTATAAATACACCTGCTGCAGAATTTATTATACTGGGATAGAGTAGATAAATAAAAAAATAAGAATCTCATTATTTTCTTCCAGTCCCATCATGATTTTAAACATCTGCCATTATTTTGTCAATGTACTGAAGTTTGCAGACACATTAGGAATCCGTCAATGCCCCTTATGCATCTGTGCTTTTCATCGGTTTCTAATTCATCACCACTTTTTTCTGATCTCTAGAGAATGATGTGTAACTTATAAAGCAGAATTCATTATAAACAAGAAGAGTCTCTCTTAGGGCTCCTTAACATGAGCGGATGCCATGCATGGAATCTGCTACGTGGAAGGCTGAAAAGTCAGCCTGAATTTGTGGGAGGGGCATCTTACCTTTTTAAACCCCAGCCTCCAGCTCCTCAGGGCGCTTCTGTTCACAGTCTGGATAAGGAGTCGCTTGCTCTGGTACTGCATCCGTGCACGTCGTGAGTAGCTTTCGTCTGGTTCGTTTCGCTGTTATACACTGCCGTCTCCTCTTCAGGAAAGGTAATTCTGCGCAAACAATGCGCCACAAGGGCTCCATCAGCCGCGGTCACATACTCCTGGCTCCCAGAGTTGGCGTGCGTCCCAGCGTGGAACGCATGCCGATACACAGTTTGCCTCAAAATTGCTTCTGGTTATTCCTTGGTTCCCTCCTGTGTTCCACGTGTACTAATGATTACATTCAATTCCCATTGAAATACAACTTGCATATAGTCTGTACGCTCTTCTGTGTTTTGCCTTCCTCCAACTCCCCCCGAGACAGCAGGGGGGGCAGGGTCTGGCCCGCGGGTCCCCCTTTCCACTCGGCCCCCGTCCTCACCCGGCTCCGCTGCAGTCCGGCGTGCGTTCCAGCGTGGAGCGCACGCCGGAAATCCGCCGCAGGGCATAGGCCGGGTCACGTGGTCGGCGTGCGTTCCAGCTTGGAGCGCACGCCGGCATCCCTCGGCCGGGCCTGGGCCTGGTCATGGGTTCGGCGTGCGTTCCAGCTTGGAGCGCACGCCGGAGTGCTTCTGTCAGGCCTCAGCATAGACACACATCACTTGCTAATAAAGTTTAAGCACAAACTGTTGGGCCATTTTTTCTATGGATCCCTTCTCATGTTTGATAGGCCATTGGCAGATGTTTGTTAAAGTGAATTCACAGTGTAGCATGATTTCACAGACGCTTGTGTCTATGCCTGAAACCTGACCCCTGGAGTAAACATTTTCTGTATTTTAGTGTTCCCATTAGGCCTATTGCCCCCAGGCTGGCACCCCGTCAAAGAGGCCACACGCGGCAAGCAAGGGTATCTAGCCCCCGGGCAACGATGACCCATGCCCTCAAAAAATAAATAAATATATATATATTTAAAAAAAAATATATATTTAAAAAAATAAATAAAAAAAATAAATAAATATATATATATAAAAATAATAATAATGGGGGTCTCACCACAAGTAGGCCAGGCCATCATTCCTCGCCATACCCATTCAGCGGTCACCAAACGCTCACTGCAGTCATGTACTCCTTGGGGGCGTCAGTGTCATATGTTATATGTATGTACTTCACGTTATACTGTATACTGCTGTCTCATCTACTACCTTCTTCCATCTCCTGGATCACCCAGGCTCATACCTACCTCTGTCTCCTGGTTCGTCCAGGCTCACACCTACCTCTACCTCCTGGATCCCAGGCTCATACCTACCTCTGCCTCCTGGATCGCCCAGGCACGCACCTACCTCTGCCTCCTGGATCGCCCAGGCACGCACCTACCTCTGCCTCCTGGATCGCCCAGGCACGCACCTACCTCTGTCTCCTGGTTCGTCCAGGCTCACACCTACCTCTACCTCCTGGCTCCCAGGCTCATACCTACCTCTGCCTCCTGGATCGCCCAGGCACGCACCTACCTCTGCCTCCTGGATCGCCCAGGCACGCACCTACCTCTGCCTCCTGGATCGCCCAGGCACGCACCTACCTCTGCCTCCTGGATCGCCCAGGCACGCACCTACCTCTGCCTCCTGGATCGCCCAGGCACGCACCTTCTTCTGTCTCCTGGTTCGTCCAGGCTCACACCTACCTCTACCTCCTGGCTCCCAGGCTCATACCTACCTCTGCCTCCTGCATCGCCCAGGCCCGCACCTTTCTCTGTCTCCTGGTTCGTCCAGGCTCACACCTACCTCAGTTATGTTCTCTTTTCCTTCCGAACTCACGAATTGCCTCTCAGGAACGTGTCCTGATCGTTCACCGTGCGACTTTTGGATCAAGGTCAGGTGACCCAACACATCGGTTCAGGTAGTAGCCTCTGAGCCAGGTACGTTACCTAGACCGACTCAAGCCTTCTTGTAGGCGCCAGTCGTTCTACGTTCTGATCACATATAGTTATTCGGGACCATTTCTTTCTTTACAGGTTCAAGCATGTCACATAACTCTGACATAGAGGACACCATGTCTCTCCCTGGATCGTCCGTCTCAGGCCAGCCGGGCAACACGTCCCTGAGAAGCTGGACGATTCCCAGGCTGATCGCGGAGCTCAATAGACGGGGCATTCCGCACCCGGCCTCTGCCCGCAAAGCAGAGTTGTACAAGCGGTTGATGACCACCCCGGGTCCGTCAGGCGTCCAGCCGAGCACCACGGACACCCAACAGTCTTTGAGGCATCTGCAAGCCACCGTTGACTCCTTGGTCGGCTTGGTGACTGATGCCCAGTCCAGGGTTTCGGTACTGGAGTCCCGGGCCCCGACCCCCCCCCCCCCAGGCTTCCCAACCTCCGGCCGAGTCCGTGGTTCCTCAGTCGGCCTCCGTAGGTACGGCCATTTTCACTCCCAGAGTGTCCCCGGCTCATTTCATCCCGGACGGCATTAAGAAGGATATACTGGCGGGAAAGGACGTGAACTTGGCATCCATTCTTATCGCCTCACAGGACCTCCCTGAGAACAGGGTTATCAACTGCGGTGACGTCTCCCTTGTCCTGAGGGCCAAGGACGCGAGGTTGAACCGAAAGCTCACCATCCCGGAATTTGTTTTGGCGTTCAGCCTGTTCAGGGATGTTGTGTGCTCGGCCCAACCCACAAGAAGGGAGGAACTGGATTCCTACCTCTATCTGGTCACCGATCTGGGGCATAAGTACGGTGGCGCGTCATTCTATGACTATCACCGCTCCTTCTCTGCGAAGGCTGCGGCTGCCCTGGCTCAATTCCAGTTCGTCACCAATTGGGCGAATATATAGACATGGAGTTGTTCTGTCACCACTTCGCGGGTCTCAGGGCCCCGTCCTGCGCAGGGTGCCAGTCCATCTTCCATTCCATGGACTGGTGTCCGAACGCGGTCAACCCTGTCCAGGATAGGTCCCTGCCTGGTTCCTCAGGTCTCCAACTGGGCACCCCCGGAGTGGACAAACTGGGCAGGCCCATCGTGTACCTGGGCAAGTCCCAGGTCTGCAATAATTACAACATGAACGGTTGCGGTTTCAACAGTTGCAGGGCCCTCCATGTCTGCTCCCAGTGTTTCAGGGCTCACCCGCGTTCCGCCTGTCCCAAGAGGTCGGCAAAGCAGCTATGACTAGCCGACATTGACCTGGACCTCCTTGGAATCCTTCTGCAGGACCACCCCGATAGGGGGTTTGTGCAGTTCTTGCTGTCCGGTTTCACAGAAGGATTTCACACGGGCCTCATCGCCCTGCCGCAGACGTCTTGGGAGGGGGGCAACCTGAGGTCGGCTTCTGAAGACCCGGCAGCGGTTAAAGAGTTGCTCCTAGCGGAAGTCGACAAAGGGTTCCTAATTGGTCCGCTTGAGTCGATACCATTTTCTTCTTGGCGCATCAACCCCATTGGTCTGGTGTCCAAAAAAAATACAAATAAAAAAAGGTTAATATATGACCTGTCCGCGCCTCATGCCTCTGCCGTCCCCAGTCTGAACTCGCTCATCCCATCCGAGGAATTCTCCATCAAATATTCCTCTATAGACGAAGCGATCAAAGAGATAGTGAACGCCGGCAGGGGCTCCTGGTTGGCAAAAGCGGACATCTCGGACGCCTTCAAGCTCCTCCCCGTCAAACCATACTTATGGGGTTACTACGGGCTCCAATGGGCCAATCGTTATTATTTTGCAAACAGGCTCACGTTTGGGTCAAAGAGTAGCCCTTGGTTGTTCGACCAATTTGCCAAGGCCCTGCACTGGATCCTCGTTCACCATGGCGGATGACCTTCGGTCATCCACTACCTCGATGACTTCCTGATCATCGAGGGTCCACAAGGCAGGTCGGGCAACCTGGCTACTCTTCTCCAGATTTTTTCCTGTCTGCAGGTCCCGATAGCCCATGCAAAGACCGAGGGCCCCGCCCATCGGGTGACGTTCCTCGGCATCACCCTGGATTCCATCCGGATGGAGGCCAGCCTCCCGGGGGAAAAACTGACGAGTTGCCGTGCGGCAATTTCCCACGCCATGTCCGTGGGCTATCTGTCTAGGGTGGAGCTCCAGTCCCTGCTGGGGCGTTTCAATTTCGCCTCCAGAATTATGCCCCAGGGCAGGGCTTTCACCTCCAGGTTGCTCCAGCTCCTGCCTTCGGCTCCTGACCAGAGCAGCATCGTCCACTTGGACAGCCATGCCAGGGCGGACTTGGCCATGTGGTCCCTGTTTCTATCCTCCTGGAACGGGATCTCCCTTTTCGTACCATCATGGGCACCGTCATACCCCACCATTTTCTCGGACGCCGCTGCGTCCCGGGGGTATGCCGCTATTTTTGGGTCCCATTGGATGGCTGGCCAGTGGCCCATAGAAATTTGGTCAGTCGCCGAAAATCTGAATTCATCTTCCCTCCTGGAGCTCTACCCCATCGTGGCGGCAGCCCAGGTATGGGGTCACCGCTGGGCGAACACACCAGTGATGTTCATCACCGATAATCAAGCGTTGGTGGACATCATCACAAAAGGTCGGGCTAAACCCCCCAGGATCATGTCCCTCCTGCGCAGACTAGTTTGGCTCTCCCTCACTCATAATTTCCATATGTTCTGCAGTCATATCCCGGGGGTCGAGAATGTGGCGGCAGATGCCCTGTCCCGATTTAATTTCCCCCTCTTTTTTCAGGTGCTGCCAGGAGCGGACCCCTCGGGGTTCCCCCTTCCGGTCTTCCAGTCTCTAGTGATGGACTAGAGTCCCTCCTTGCCCACGCCAGGAACCTGGTCCAGCACTCCCTCTCCTCCAATACCGTCAGAAACTACCGAGCCGGCCTCAAGGTCTACGAAGATTTCGCCAGGTCCCACCCGCAAGGTGGCTTGGACGATGTCTCCTACACCCTGGCGTTCATAGCGCACTGTCACCGCAACCTCAGGCTGGCATTTAACACCATCAAACTATACCTAGCGGGGGTACAGCACTGCGCTATGCTTCGTAACCCAAATGGAGGTTCCATCTTTTCAGTGCAAGCAGTAAAAGCTGCCCTTAGGGGGATCCAGAAGTGCGAGGTCGTCCCGCCCGCCCGCAGGCAGCCTGTCTCCGGCGAGATGTTCAGGCGACTCTCGCCCGCGCTGGATGGACTTCCTTTTGGCCACTCTCCTAGTTTGATCATCAAGGCAGCCATGTATCTCGGTTTTTACGGGTTCCTCAGGCCAGGTGAGTTCACCAGCACCTCCCCTAAACAGCAGGGGTTGCAGGTGCGACAGTTGGCCTGGGCCCATGACCATTTTGTCCTCTGGCTCCCTTCCACGAAGGCCAATCAGCATGGTCCACCCTCGGAGGTCAGGTTCTTTAAAATCTCCAACGATTGGTGCCCAGTCATGGTCCTCCGTCAACTGCTGGCCCTGTTGCAGGATGCCTCCCCAGAGGCCCCGCTGCTTCCTTGGCGTGGGGCCCCTGACGTCAATCCAGTTTGTGTCCCATATTAGAACTCTGGCCTCAGGTCTCGGTTATGACCCGCTGGCCTTCACAGGTCACTCGCTCCGTATCGGGGCCGCGTCCTCAGCATCAAAAAACGGGGTCCCGGCGCACGTGATTAAATGCATGGGTAGGTGGCGCTCTTCTTGCTTCACGAGATACATCCCGAACCCGCATGTAGAAATTTCCCAGGCATTCTGTAACCTTGCTCTCTGAGTGGCATTAAAGTCTTCCATCACTACTCTGCTCTCCTCGTTATTTTTGCCCACTACTAGGCTTACCCTCGCTCCTGGCTTCCGGCACAACACAGCCAGCTAGGTCAGGGGAAGCGCTTCTCCCACTCGTCACAGTTAAGCCTCTCCCATAAGTGGAAGGCTGAAAAGTCAGCCTGAATTTGTGGGAGGGGCATCTTACCTTTTTAAACCCCAGCCTCCAGCTCCTCAGGGCGCTTCTGTTCACACCCACCCACCCCCCCTGTTCTCAAACACTCCCCTTAGGGTACGCCCACTACTAGGCTTACCCTTGCTCCTGGCTTCCGGCACAACACAGCCAGCTAGGTCAGGGGAAGCGCTTCTCCCACTCATCACAGTTAAGCCTCTCCCATAAGTGAAAGAATGCCAAACCTCGCGCCGGACAGCAGAGACACGGAGCATTAAGGCTAGTTTCACACTAGCGGCAGGGGAGTCCGGCAGGCTGTTCCTGCGGGTGAACAGCCTGTCGGATCCATCCTGCTGCTAGTGTGCCCCCGGACTGTCCGTTGACTATAATGGGGGCGGGGCGGAGTTCCAGCGGCAGCACGGCAGTGCATGACGAGAGGCAGCCAGACTAAAAGTAATGCATGTCATACTTTTAGTCCGGTTGCCTCTCGCCATGTGCTGCTGTGCTGCCGCCGGAACTCCGCCCCCCGCCCCCATTATAGTCAATGGGCATGGAGCGGCAGTCCGTGGGCACACGTGAACTAGGAGCAGGACGGATCCGACAGGCTGTTCACACGCTGGAACAGCCTGCCGGACTCCCCTGCTGCTAATGTGAAAGTACCCTAACATGACTGATAATGCTCCGTGCCTCTCTGTGATCTTTTTACTACAAAATCACAATGACAACTTTATCTCACTGTGATTTTGTAGTAAAAAGGTCACAGAGAGGCACGGAGCATTATCAGTCATGTTACTGCTCCGTGTCTCTGTTGTCCGGAGCAGGGTTTGACATTCTTTCATGCAGTAATACCACGCACGGCATCCGCTAAGGTGAAAGAGCCCTTAGACTTTTTGTGTTCTTTTTACTTTAGACTGCATTCAAATGGCTGATTTTTGGTCTCTATTAAAACGGTTGGCCCATCTGGGACATTGATGGCATATTGCTAGGATATGCCATCAATGCCAGATAGGTGTGGACCCGCTCCTGTCTCCAGAACGGGACCCCCGAAGTGAAGGAGTGGACACCGTAAATGCCCAGTGTGCTCTCCATTCATCGCTATAGGAGTTCCGAAAATACCTAAGGCTACTTTCACACTGCCGTTTCAGGGTCCGCCTGTGAGATCCGTTTCAAGGCTCTCACAAGCGGCCCCAAACGGATCAGTTTAGCCCCAATGCATTCTGAATGGATGCAGATCCATTCAGAATGCATCAGTTTGGGTCTGTTCCGCCTCCATTCCGCTCTGGAGGCGGACACCAAAACGCCATACGGATCCATCTCGACTTACAACTAAGTCAATGGGGACGGATCCGTCTACATTGACACAATATTGGTGCAATTGTAAACTTTCAATGTAAAGTCAGGACAGATCCGTTTGACTTACACTTAGACTTAGACTTTTTATGACTAAGTGTATGCAGACGGATCCGTACTGAACGGATACCAAGTTTTGCATTTATAGGTGCAGATCCGTCTGTGCAGATACCAGACGTATCCGCACCTAGCGCAGGTGTGAAAGTAGCCTAAGCAAGCGTGCTTTGCTGTTTTCATAAATATCTTAGCAGTGAATGTAAGGTGCACAGCTCAAGCGTGGTATGTAGAAACTATCTATGGGGAGACAGAGTATGTGACACTATCTATAGGCAACATTGAGAATGTGGCACCATATACAGGGGTACAGAGCATGTGGCACTATCTATAGGCAACATTGAGAATGTGGCACCATATACAGGGGTACAGAGTATGTGGCACTATCTATAGGCAACATTGAACATTTGGCACTATATACAGGGGCACAGAGTGTGTGGCACTATCTATAGGGATAGTGAGCATGTGAGACACTATCTTTAATGGCACTGTTTGTGTGACACCTTATTTTCAGGAGGCATAATATGCGACATAATTGTATTCAGTGTATGTTGTTATTAAATTTAGGGTACACTGTGTGAAACTAAGGGTGGTTTGTGCTATAATGTAGGGTGTGGATGTATTTAAAAAGAGAGAAGTGCCAGAGATGAGTGATGGCAGACAGAAGTTATCATAGTGTCTGAACCACATGGAAAGAAAAGGGAAGAGAATAACTATGAAGGAGACATCACTTGTAAGTCACTACATGTAAATGTTTATTCTTCCACTGACTACATCTGATTAGTGCTATAGTGACTCTTATGGTCAATGGTGTAATGATGGCTTCTTCTCTTTTGTGAAACAACTCCCAGTATACCTTTATAACTATTTAGGTCATACTGTACAATTTACCAGCTGGTGCTGTATATATGTTTCTGATTCTGTATGAAGGTACCGAGACAGTTCTGGTGGTGTATGTATATTGTCAGTTTGGTTCAGGTGCTGTATATATATACCATGATTGGTTATTTTGCTATATATATATATATATATATACATATACAGTACAGACCAAAAGTTTGGACACACCTTCTCATTCAAAGAGTTTTCTTTATTTTCATGACTATGAAGGCATCAAAACTATGAATTAACACATGTGGAATTATATACATAACAAACAAGTGTGAAACAACTGAGAATATGTCATATTCTAGGTTCTTCAAAGTAGCCACCTTTTGCTTTATTACTGCTTTGCACACGCTTGGCATTCTCTTGATGAGCTTCAAGAGGTAGTCCCCTGAAATGGTCTTCCAACAGTCTTGAAGGAGTTCCCAGAGATGCTTAGCACTTGTTGGCCCTTTTGCCTTCACTCTGCGGTCCAGCTCACCCCAAACCATCTCGATTGGGTTCAGGTCCGGTGACTGTGGAGGCCAGGTCATCTGGCGCAGCACCCCATCACTCTCCTTCATGGTCAAATAGCCCTTACTTTCCCAATTTGTCGGCTGACTGACCTTCATTTCTTAAAGTAATGATGCCCACTCGTTTTTCTTTACTTAGCTGCTTTTTTCTTGCCATAATACAAATTCTAACAGTCTATTCAGTAGGACTATCAGCTGTGTATCTACCTGACTTCTCCTCAATGCAACTGATGGTCCCAACCCCATTTATAAGGCAAGAAATCCCACTTATTAAACCTGACAGGGCACACCTGTGAAGTGAAAACCATTTCAGGTGACTACCTCTTGAAACTCATCAAGAGAATGCCAAGAGTGTGCAAAGCAGTAATCAAAGCAAAAGGTGGCTACTTTGAAGAACCTAGAATATGACATATTTTCAGTTTTTTCACACTTGTTTGTTATGTATATAATTCCACATGTGTTAATTCATAGTTTTGATGCCTTCAGTGTGAATCTACAATTTTCATAGTCATGAAAATAAAGAAAACTTTGAATGAGAAGGTGTGTCCAAACTTTCGGTCTGTACTGTATATATATATAGCTATATATATATATATATATATATAGACTGGGAAACTGAAACTTGTATATCTCATAAAGGAAACAGGTTCTTGGCAATAACCAAAGACAATTACCTTTCCCAACTGGTTCAGGACACGACTAGAGGGACGGCCATACTGGGCTTAGTATTAACCAATAGACCTGACAGAACAACAGATGTGCAGGTTGGGGGACACCTGGGAAATAGTGACCATAGAATAAAACCTTCCAATTGTCATTTAAAAGAGTGTTTCTTCAGTGAGGAACAAAAAATACCAAACTTCAAAAAAGCTAAATTCAGCCAACTAAGAGAGGCCATAGGCGTAACTAACTGGGACAAAGTCCTCAAAAATAAAAATACAGCCACAAAATTGGATATTTTTAAAAGCATCCTAAAATGTAATTGCCAGGACGGGATGGCATACACCCACGTATCCTAAGAGAATTAAGTAATGTCATAGCCAGACCAATATTCCTGATATTTAAGGACTCTATAATGACAGGGAGTGTTCCACAGGATTGGCGCATAGCAAATGTGGTGCCAATATTTAAAAAGGGTCCAAAAACAGACCCCGGAAACTATAGGCTGGTTTAACATCTGTCATGGGGGTAAAGTGTTTGAAGGTTTTCTAAGAGATGCTATCTTGGAGCACCTCAATGAAATTAAGCAAATAACGCCATATCAGCATGGCTTCATGAGGGATCGGTCATGTCAAACTAATTTAATCAGTTTCTATGAGGAGTTAAATTCTAGACTTGACAGTGGTGAATCAATGGATGTCGTATATCTGGACTTCTCCAAAGCATTTGACACTGTACCACATAAAAGGTTAGTATATAAAATGAGAATGCTCGGACTGGAAGAAAATGTCTGTATGTGGGTAAGTAACTGGCTCAGTGATAGAAAACAGAGGGTGGTTATTAACGGTGCACACTCAGATTGGGTCACTGTCACTAGTGGGGTACCTCAGGGGTCAGTATTGGGCCCTATTCTCTTCAATATATTTATTAATGATCTTGTAGAAGGCCTCCATTGTATGCATTTTTTGCTCGGGATGGTCGTTTGCTGCGGTCCACATGCGGTGGGACTGCTCCCCCAATGAGAAACACGCTACAGTGTTTGGGGTTTGAGCAGTTCCCCCATATTTGCCACTATATTTCTGTGATTTTGCAGATGAGGTTTAACACTGATAAATGTAAGGTTATGCACATGGGAAGGAATAATGCAAGTCACCTGTACACACTAAATGGCAAAACACTGGGTAACACTGACATGGAAAAGGACCTAGGAATTTTAGTGAACAGCAAACTAAGCAGTAAAAACCAGTGTCAGGCAGCTGCTGCCAAGGCCAATAAGATAATGGGTTGCATCAAAAGAGTCATAGATGCCCGTGATGAGAACATAGTCCTACCACTTTACAAATCGCTAGTCAGACCACACATTGAGTACTTACTGTGTACAGTTCTTGGCTTCTGTGAACAAGGCAGACATAGCAGAGCTGGAGAGGGTTCAGAGAAGGGCAACTAAAGTAATAACTGGAAGGGATGGACTACAGTACCCTGAATGATTATCAAAATTAGCGTTATTCACTTTAGAAAAAAGACAACTGAGGGGAGATCTAATAACTATGTATAAATATATCAGGGGTCAGTACAGAGATCTCTCCCATCCTCTATTTATCCCCAGAACTGTAACTGTGACGAGGGGACATCCTCTGCGTCTGGAGGAAAGAAGGTTTGTACACAAACATAGAAGAGGATTCTTTACGGTAAGAGCAGTGAGACCATGGAACTCTCTGCCTGAGGAGGTTGTGATGGTGAGTACAATAAAGGAATTCAGGAGGGGCCTGGATGTATTTCTGGAGCGTAATAATATTACAGGCTATAGCTACTAGAGAGAGGTTGTTGATCCAGGGATTTATTCTGATTGCCTGATTGGAGTCGGGAAGGAATTTTTTATTCCCCTAAAGTGGGGAAAATTGGCTTCTACCTCACAGGTTTTTTTTTTTTTGCCTTCCTCTGGATCAATTTGCAGGATAACAGGCCAAACTGGTAGACAAATGTCTTTTTTCAGCCTTATATACTATGTTACTATGTACATAATGTCAATCTATCTATAAATCCAAAAGTTACACAAGCACATCCAATGTGAAAAAAAGGGTTCAGGTGCACGCTACCATGGCTGCAATGTAAAAGCAAACAAGGACTATAAGTAGCAGCACATTATATACAGTGGATATTAAAAGTCTACACACCCCTGTTAAAATGTCAGGTTTCTGTGATTTAAAAAAAATGAGACAAAGATAAATCATTTCAGAACTTTTTCCACCTTTAATGTGACCTATAAACTGTACCACTCAATTGAAAAACAAACTGAAATCTTTTAGGTGGAGGGAAGTACAAAAATAAAATAATATGGTTGCATAAGTTTGCACACTCTTAAACTAATACTTTGTTGAAGCACATTTTGATTTTATTACAGCACTCTTTTACAGCAGTTTTTTTGGGTATGAGTCTATCAGCATCGCACATTTTGACTTGGCAAGATTTGCCCACTCTTCTTTGCAAAAACACTCCAAATCTGTCAGATTGTGAGGGCATCTCCTGTGCACAGCCCTCTACAGATCATCCCACAGATTTGGGCTCTGGCCGGGCCATTCCAAAACTTAAATCTTCTTCTGGTGAAGCCATTCCTTTGTTGATTTGGATGTATGCTTTGGGTCGTTGTCATGCTGAAAGATAAAGTTCCTCTTCATGTTCAGCTTTCTAGCAGAAGCCTGAAGGTTTTGTGCCAATATTGACTGGTATTTGGAACTGTTCATAATTCCCTCTAGCTTAACTAAGGCCCCAGTTCCAGCTGAAAAAAAACAGCCCCTTGGCATGATGCTGCCACCACCATGCTTCACTGTGGGTATGGTGTTCTTTTGTTGATGTGCAGTGTTGTTTTTGCACCAAACATATCTTGGAATTACGGCCAAAAAGTTCAACCGTGGTTTTATCAGACCATAACACCTTTTCCCACATGCTTTTGGGAGACTTCAGGTGTGTTTTTGCAAAATGTAGCCTGGCTTGGATGTTTTTCTTTGTAAGAAAAGGCTTTCATCTTGTCACTCTACCCCATAGACCAGACATATGAAGAATACAGGAGATTGTTGTCACATTTATCACACAGCCAGTACTTGCCAGATATTCCTGCAGCTCCTTTAATGTTTCTGTATACCTCTTGGAAGCCTCCCAGACCAGTTCTTCTCGTCTTTTCATCAATTTTGGAGGGACGTCCAGGTCTTGGTAATGTGACTGTTGTGTCATATTTTCTCCACTTGATGATGACTGTCTTCACTTTGTTCCATGGTATATCTAATGCCTTGGAAATTCTTTTGTACTCTTCTCCTGACTGATGCCTTTTAACAATGAGATCCCTCTGATGCTTTGGAAGCTCTCTGTGGACCATGGCTTTTGCTGTGTGATGCGACTAAGAAAATTTCAGGAAAGACCAACTAGAGCAGCTGCACTTTATTTGGGGTTAATCAGAGGCACTTTAAATGATGACAGGTGTATGCCGACTCCTATTTAACAGGATTGTGAATGTGATTGCTTAATTCTGAACACAGCTACATCCCCAGTTATAAGAGGGTATGCACAATTTTTTGTTTTGTTTTTGTTTTCTTCCCTCCACCTAAAAGATTTTAGTTTGCTTTTCAATTGAGTGTTACAGTTTATAGGTCACATTAAACTTAGTTCTGGTGCTGTAGTTATGCTATGAACTTGTTTCATGGGCTGTATTTTTGCTATGAGCTGGGTTTTGCTGCCATATTTATTTAATGAACTTCGTTCTGGTACTGTATTTATGTATTGAGATTAATTGTGGTGCTGTATTTATGTTATGAGTGGTTTTTGTGCTGTATTTACGTACCATGATTGGTTCTAGTGCTGTACATATATGTACTTACTGAACTTGGATTTGATGCTGTAGTTATTCTATGAGCTTGTTTCGTGTGCTGTATTTATTTTATGAGCTTGGTTCTGTATCTGAATTTTGGTTATCAGCTCAGTTCTGGTTCTGTATTTATGTTATGAGTTTAGTTTTGGTTCTGTATTTATGTACTGAAATGGGCTTTGGTGCTGTATCTATGTTATAAGCTTGTTTTGTGGGCTGTTTTTGTTTTGAGCTTGGGTCTGATGCTGCATTTATGTTATGAGCATGGCTATTGTACTCTATTTAAAGGGGTTCTCCGGGAATTAAGAAAATGAGAATACTTAATTATTACTTTATTATAAATATATTCTTAAATACCTTTCATTATTTATTATGGCTCATTTTGTCTGGGGAGCAAACATCAGGGGAAACAAAATGGCCGCGGTCCCATTAGTTCACATAAAACCTGTCCTGATCACACATGAGGACAAGTTACGTTACAACACTGAGGTAAAGAGCTGCCTCCTCCTCCTCTTCCTCTCTACTTGTCAGGGATTATGATCCTGAATACAGATGATAAGAACTTTAACTGAATCACTGGGGAATTTAGTTTATGCGGAGACATGAAGTACAGAGAGGACAGACTGTGGTAATGGAGACTGTAAACAAGTGCTGCTGCTCATTAGCCACACCTCACCCTCCTCTCATGTCTCCTCATCATCTCTATTCCCACATAGATTCACCTGTATTCAGTATTATGATTCCTGACAAGCAGAGCAGAGAGGAGGATGAGGCAGCAGGTTTTGTGTGTACTGATAGGACGGTAGCCATTTTATTTCCCCTGATGATTGCTCCCTAAACAAAACAAGCCATTCTAAGTAATGACAGGTATTTGTAAATAATGATGAGCGGCAGGGGCAATATTCGAATTCGCGATATTTCGCGAATATTTGGGCGAATATTCGCCATATATTCGAGAATTCGCGAATTCATGATCTCCAGGTATTATTTTCTTGATTGCGAAAATTCGCATAAAATTCGCATACAATTTTTCGCATAAAAATTCGCATGAACTGGTATTTTCACAAAAATCGAATATTCGCAATTACGAATATATTTTGCAAAATTCGAAATATTCGCGAATTCTCGAAGTGCCGATATTCGCGATTAAAATTTGCAATTTGAATATTCGTGATCAACACTATTTGTAAATATATTTATTATAAAATAATATTTACCATATTTTTCGCCCCATAAGACGCACCGGCCCATAACATGCACCTAGGTTTTAGAGGAGGAAAATAAGAAAAAAATATTTTTCATTACACCTCAGGTCAGACCACCAATTAGACTCCTAATATTAATCAGACTTCAGCTCACAGACCCAATCCGACCCCCAATGTTAATAAGACTCTCAATCAGACCTCAGATCAGACTCCAATGTTAATAAGACCCCAATCAGACCTCAGATCAGAGCCCAATATAAAGAAGACCCCCCCATTCAGACTTCAGATGAGACCCCATGCCTCATATCAGTCCCCTGCTAAATCTCATAACCCCCAGCCATATTGCTTTGCCCTTAGCCATGTTTGATCAGCCCCAGCCATATTTCAGCAGCCCCCAACCATGTTTGATCAGCCCCTAGCCATGTTTTAGCCGCCCCCAACCATGTTTCAACACTCCCAACCATGTTTGATCAGCCCCCAGACATGCCTTAGCAGCCCCCAACCTCAGATCACAAAAAATAAATCACTTACCTCTCCTGCTCCTGGATGCTGCTCACTGCCTGCGCTCTGTCTTCCTCCTCCATCGGCTGTGCTCTGTCACAGAACGCCCTTACGCTGTGCGAAGCCGACAGCCGAGGACCAGGAAGAGGTGAGTACAAAGCCTTCACCGCTTCCTAGTCCTCCGGTACTAATGAGCACTTCCATAATGGGGGGGGGGGGGGGGGGAGTGCATCTTATAGGGCGAAAAATACGGTAAGTATTAAAAAAAAGAAAATTCCTGAAGAACCACATTGTATCTATGTTACTACTGTATCTTAGGATACTTTCAGACTTGCGTTTTTCTTTTCTGGTATAAAGTTCTGTACTAGGAGCTTTATACTGGAAAAGAACTGATCAGTTTAATCCCCATGCATTCCGTTCAGGATGTATCAGGATGTCTTCAGATCAGTCTTTTTGACTGATCAGGCAAAAGATAAAACCACAGCATGCTACGGTTTTATCTCCGTCCCAAAAAAACTGAAGACTTGCCTGAATGCCGGATCCAGCTTTTTTTTCCATAGAAATGTATTAGTGCCGTTTTGTGTATTCAAAATAACGTCCTTCCGATCTGCACATTCGCAGACCGGTAAAAATGTGAAAAAAAATTTAAACTGATCCGTTTGTCCGTATGACAAATGGACAGACGGATCCGTTCTTGCAATGCATTCGTAAGACGGACCAGGATCCTGATCGGTCTTAAAATGCAATCAGTTGGCATACGTTTTGCCGGATCCGACAGGCAGTTTCGGCGATGGAACTGCCTGCCGGATTCCTCTGCCGCAAGTGTGAAAGTAGCCTTAAACAGCAGATTAGCCATATCCTATTATGTAAACCATGCCAGGCAAAAGACCACTTCCATTTTGCCACCACATGCTCAGTGTATATTATCCTGTGAATTGGTGAATTCCTGACTTTTTTTGCCTTTCTGCTGATCAACACTTTAGGAGTATAAATTGGACTATGTTAACTTTCATGGCTGGCTAAAGTGCACATAGAGTGCTTCTGCTGATCATAAGTAGTCACTTTTCTCTCTTTGACTGTACTCAGCTTGGAAGCTCTGTTCACCTACGTGGTGATTTGTCAACTACAAGCATATATATCAGATCTTCAGGATTCCTAGGTTTTGGTCCTAAAGTCCTATAGTTGCAAATCCCAAGGTTATTTGTAAATGCATGCACACAAGAAACCACAGGCAGCAGACAGCCCCTTTACATGGTACACCATTGTCACCATGAAATGCAGTGCAATCTGCAGGGAACATGGTACAGAGTAAGAGGAGCTGAGCAGATATATTGTTTTATGAGAAATGATTCAGCAAGATGTGTAATTTATATGTTGAAATCTCTACTGTTTTTGAATTCATTTGTACACTGAAGCAATCTTATCAGTGACTGATAGCGTTGTCTGTAGAAGTGTGTATATAAAGATAGCTGTCAGTCACTATGCATTTCCTAGATATGCCTTTAAGCCCTTTGCTGGATAACTCCCCCATGTTGCTGTGGAGCAACATCGGAGGTAGCAGGAAATAGATGGAGAATGAGGTTTATTGGTTGCATGTTCAGCTAGCTTTAAAATTAGGCAACATTGCATCATGCATTACCAAGGAGCAAATATTTTGCACAATTTATGATTTTAGTGCTAATTTCAGTGCCCATACATAGTTGGAAATATAATACCCTAGAGTTGGTAGGGCCCTCTGTCTTTAGGGCCTCGGTGCAGTTGAATATGGTGTCTAGCCTTGTTAGGACATCAAAATTTTGATGTTTGGAAGTGGTTGTCCTTCAAAAATGTTGTATAGCATCCTGCTATAAAGATACAATTAAAAGCATCTGTATAGTGTCACCTGCTGTTTGCTCTGTTCCTTACTGTCACGGTTCCTCAGGTGACTGATGTCAGGAAATCAAGGGATTGGCTGAGCGTGGAGGAATCTAACAGCCTCCTTGATTTCTCTTGATTCAGTGTTGATAGGGTTAATTACCACTTCTCTTTTCTCAGCTGTTGCTCAGTGGTCATCACTTCTACCCTTTATAGTCTCACCCCACCCTTCTGACTATGCGGTTGATCGCTTCATTTGGGTTTGGCTAAGCTAGTGTGAGATCCTCTCTGGTGTTCCTGTTCTCCATCTCTACAGAAGTTAAGTGTCACATTTGTTTGTATGTGTTATATTCCCTGTTGTTGTATCTGGGCCTGAGACAGAGACTTCCATTCGTCCATCTGGGGAGGAATGGGTTGTCATTGGTCCTATACTTATTCCAGGGCCTTTTAGGGAAATCAGGGCCTAGGTATACTGCTTATGAATATTCCTACCTTCAAGGTCTATTCATATTGATAGGTAGTCAGGGTCCAGATTAGGGTTGCCTAGGAGGTGACCTGTTTATTCCCTAGTTTCCAGGCCCAGTTACTGTTCCCCTTCCCTCCTGTGTTCAGTGTGGAGTTTCCCCCCAACACTGATCCTGAACTTACTTCCAGGCATGGGATTCAGCCAGTTCCTAGGTATACTGCTTATGAATATTTCTATCTTCTCTAGATCCGGTTGTTAAAACTACAGAACCATGTTACTGGCTGAATCCTGATTCGGTGCTCTGGCGGCAGCTGGAGATGAGCGCTTCCTACATTCATCTGTATCGCCGTCCTTAGGACAATGATGCAGATGAATGCTGCAGCAGGGGAGAAGCGTCTTCCTTCCATGTTCCTCTTATATCAGAGGCCGACACAGGCAGCGCAATGACATCATCACAGCGCTTGAGCTGGGCAGTGTACCACAGGACACAGGCCGTAAGAATCCTGCATCGCTTCGCAGCCAGCGTCGAGGCAAGTATTAGTGTTTGTTTTTCTCTGTAGGACAGTGGCACACTATAGGGGGAGAGGATCTCTATGGCGTCACTGTTTAGGGTCATCTTATACTGGCACGTTATGGGGGAAAATACAGGGCGCGTGTGCAAGGCGAGTGTGAAGCAAACACTAGCCTGTAGACGCTTCTAAAGGAGCCCCGAGCCTGCTTGACTTGATGGTGGATGACATCATGGTGGATGACATGGACTGATTACTTGTCCTGGCAGCGATCCGGCTGAACTGAACTGTAAGTTGGCTGGAACAAGCAATAAACTGTATTGAAGAGACTCTGTTGTGTCCCTGCCTGTCTTTAAAACTGGTCATAGGAGCCCACGGCATTACAATACCCATAGTACTCGAGTGTGCAAAGTAACTCATCTTGTAGGATACTCACATATAGCTCTGCATTGAGACCACCATCGATCCTAGTCAAGTATCCAACGCCTTTGGCTGTAAAACTACCCCATATCATCAGGCTTCCTCCACCAAACTTGACAGTTCAGTCAATTTCTTAGCCCCCTTTTCCCTTGTTTCTTCCAGACACATTTGCACCTACCAGAACCCAGTCTATTGACTTTCAACTCATTGCTCCAAATCACACGTTCCACATTTTCTTACTGTCCACTGTTCATACTTTTTTCTAACTGACGCTTCTTATGATGATACTGAAGTCAAGGCTTCTTTAACTTTTTTCAGGCCACAATTCCAGACTTGTGTAATGCACATTGCACAGTGCTTGCATCGATGTCTGTGATCTCTATATTATGAAGTATATGAGCCATCTTCACTGCCGTGTTTGTCATGCCAGAACTGAAAAAGATTGTTCCACCACCAGGAGCAAAACACAACAATGCAGTTACATGACAAGAATCTGCAGAACTAATCGTATGCTAAATAGTTGCAAGACCAATTCATGTATGAGATAGCCAAGAGGATTGTCCATAAAGTAATGGTAACCAAATGTAAAAACAGTATCTGATACGTTGCCTGGACTTTCGGCACTGCAGGTCCCAGAAGTGACGTGGGTCAATTCACACTATAGTTCAATGCGTTTATATATAGGACCGCGCTGCAAGTTTTCTTAGAATCCTTTCCTCCACCCAAAGCTCTCCTCAGTCCATCTGGACATGGAAAACACATGATTTCCTCAGGTAACCTCCATTCCTCCAACAGAAACCAGCAGGATATCAAGGGGTCGCACTGAAGCACTATTTCCTCCGTCTTAAATCAAATAATTTATTGTACTCACAAACAATGACTTGTAAAAGGCACATCACAAATACAAACCCTCCCATTATCCGACCCGGGTTTCGCTCAAGCGCTTTGTCAGGGGCGTCTGTCCTGCCTCTTACAAGGCTGCCTTTAATCCACAAATCAATCCCACCCTCCCCAAGTCCCACCCATACATCAACAAAAATACTGACAACACGGCATTAAAACTACATAAAACTGCCTAAAAATTTATCAATAAAACAGGATCCATTCCACCAATATTCAATTAAGACATTTTTTTACTAATATCCCCCCTACAATCACTTCAAAGATACTTTCCATTATCATTCATAAAACTCTTACCCTACATCATAAGTCAGGTGATTTCTTCAGGATTTTCTGCCAATCACTAGCCCAATTCCATCTGCCCAAGGTTCTCAAACCACCAGTCATATGTAAACAGGGTTTACCGATATTGTGCTTATCGCAAATTTATTTCAAATACTACATGGCTTGATGTTACATTCTATATTCAATCCCTGAGGTTGGAGGGTCCCCAACTTAAACATCCATTCCACCTCTCGCTTGTTGATGTTAGCAATTGGGTCACCACAATGTAATTCGACCCCCATAAATCGCAACCCCCTAGGATTTTTGTTGATGTATGGGTGGGACTTGGAGGGTGGGATTGAAATGTTCATTAAAGGCAGCCTCGTAGGAGGCAGGACAGACGCCCCTGATGAAGCGCGTGAGCAAAACCGGGTCGGGCAATGGGAGAATTTGTATTTGTATTATGCCTATACAAGTCATTGTTTGTGAGTACAATAAATTATTTTATTTAAGACAGAGGAAATAGTGCTTCACTATCAGTGTGACTCCTTGATATCCTGCAGGTTTCTGTTGGAGGAGGGTAGGTTACCTGAGGAAATTGTGTGTTTTCCATGTCCGGACAGACTGAGGATAGCCTTGGGTGGAGGAAAGGATTCTAAGTAAACTTGCAGCGTGGTAAATGCATTAAATAATGGTAGTTTCACTTTTAAAGCTGTAGTGGATGATGAGATATGGAGCCTGAAAGTCAAAAGTTAAAAACATTTTTACCCTTTTGTAAGTCAATGGGCACCAGATCCGGGGTTTTTTCGTGTCCAAAAAACTGATCTGGCACCATTGACTTACATTGTGTTTCATGCCGGATCCGTCTCACTCAGTATCCCATGACGCACAAAAAAATGCTTTGGTGTGTGCCATGGGAATGCAATCAAGCGGAATCGAGTGCATTCTGATGCACTCTGTTCAAGTTTGTTCAGTTTTGTCCCCATTGAAAATGAATGTGGAGAAAAATGAAGCGTTTTGCTTAGATTTTGAGATCTTGTGACAGATCTCAAAACCGTACAGCAAAACGCAGATATAAAAGTAGCCTTAGTAAGATGCCTGTCCCTGGCAATCAATAAGAAAGGAGGAGTAGCAGGAGGAGCTGTGCTATGATTATCCATTGCTCCAATGGGCTTGACTCTCCCAATACATTTGATTAATACTCAATAACAGCACATCAGAGAGGCATAAGTAAAGTGTAATTTTATTCAGCAGGATCAACCGTACCAGGTATTATGCCTGGTAAATACAGATTGATCCTCTTGACAGTTGTGCAGTTGCAGAAACAATATGGCAAACCTCACCAGAAGCAACCTACCACTGTCTCACTACATCAAGATGTCATCTATACACTACTATTATACATAAAAAAAACAATAATTATAATAAAAGCCACAGTCTCCTAATAACATGAATAAAATAGCATTTGAAAAAACCCAAATTCTGCTACAATATAAGTAAAAAACTAATTCCAGAATGCTATTTGTTTCTTCTCTCCCTATAATAATGTCTGACTTTTCTCACAGTTTTTCCTAGCAGATAATCTATTTGTGATGCACTTTGCAATTAAAATTCCTTGTAATAACTTGAGGGCACATCTGCTGAGTGCATATCTGAGATACTTCACATGTTCAGGTTTATCAAGAATATAATTTAAAATAGATTATATAGGTTATGTGTGCAGCAATATGCATGACCAAACCAGCCTTGCAACTTCCTTCGACCGCTTTAATGGAGATGATGGAAATAGAATTCATTAAAATAGTTTGTTTGCTCGCTATCTATATTCATATACTTGTCCACCTTCAATAAAGATTTAAACAGCAAAGCGTAGATGTCTGCTTACATTTGATGTACATGTGGAAATATTTAACAAGAAACTTGTCAAGAAAAATAGTAATGCGTATGCTGACATTTTATGATAGAATTTATGGAAATAGGCTACTTTTTATGTATTTTATGTATCTGTTTATGTATCTATTTATTTAACATGATGTTGCCAGCTATCAATACATTTACAAAGAGATTCTTGTCATGTCATGTCAGCAAAATACACCATCAACACATGTCTGTTTCCCAAATAGTAATGTTACTGTATAAAAATGAACTTACACTATAAAACATTTCCTTGTTGTCCTCTGGATTCCACAGTTATGTGAGATACGGAAGGGGGGGACACATTTCTACGCTCCTATCATTACACTTTTATTACACTTTTATTTACTGACTTGTATTTTCGGTATGCTGTACAAACTTTAAAGCAACAATAAAACTATAGGGGTCATTTATAAAGACTGACATTTTAGACACCGGTCTTATAACCCCGATATTTGGCGGTGGATCCACCAAAGTTATGAAGAGGTGCAGGCCTCTACATAACTTCAGCGCATCCAGCGTCAGTTCTAAATGTACACCAGCTTTCTTGCTGGCTTACATTTAGACCATTTCCTATGCCTAAAACAGGCATAGAAAATGATGAATGAGACGGGCTACCTTCCCCGCCCATGCCTCACCCACTTCTTTAGACCTAGTGTGCGGGGAAAATTTGCAGATTGCAGAGCCAGACGCTAAAGTCCTGTTTGCCATGGTAAAGTGTAGTGGGAAGCGGGGGAGCAGTATACTTACCGTCCGTGCGGCTCCTGGGGCGCTTCCGAGTGACGTCATGGCGCCCTACGCGCATGGATGACGTGATCGCATGGATGATGAATGAGGCATGGATCCCGAAGGGACTGACATTGGACGATACATTTGACTAAAAAAGGCCTGATGAGATGAGCTGCCTTGGGCTAAAAATGGTCCACACGCTGCTGTATTTTAGCTCGGCATGCCGGATGACTTGCGTGACTTCTCCGCCACCAACTAGGGTTCAAGCCGCAATGTTTTAGTGCACTTTCTGACTGGAAAACACAAATTTTTCCGGCCGCTGCTACAGCAGCGGCTGCAACAATACCAAATTTTTCAGGCATTTGTACATGCCAAATTTTTCTGGCCTCTGGTGCTGCACTGTGGCTGCAAAAACAAAACAAAAAAAAGGCACATACATGTGTCAATTCCCCTTCGTGATCGTTACCTTGTTGTGGTGAAGGGGCTTGCCTATCACAATGAAGCGACCACCTCTATGAGTGTGTTGGCAATGGCAATGTTGGCACACCCCAGATGATAAGGTCGTTGCTTCATTGTGAACAGACCAAAAGCGATCGGCTGGATAATTTTGCATAGAAAAAACATTAATTTTCTTTGTGATCATCTAAGGTGATCATTAAAGCCTACTAGGCCAACAATGGGCCCACACTGCAGAATCATTGTTTTCTGGGTCACTGAACTACCTCAGCACGACCATAGGCTTTGAAAAACTGCCATCGCCTGCAATCTCCCAAACGTGCGCACGAGCACAGTCATCACTACACCAAGATTGACGCATTGTTGGTCACTGCATGTGGTAGACAGTATAATAGGACACTACTAACAGCAAGTTTTGAGGCAATGTAACTGGTACGCAATTATCAAGGTTTGATGATTTCAATCACATATTCCATTGCAACACATGAACATTGAAGCAAGACATATGAAATATTCAACCCAACAAAGCATAGACCAAACATAAATTCAGTGATCATGGGATTAGAGTCCTTTCCATGTCTGATACCTCTTTATCTGCTTTTTGAATTAAATGTGCTCTTTGCAGCACACCAAGGTCATCCAGTAATGGGAAAATCTATAAAAAAAAAGTCATGTGCTTTAATTTCTTCCATAAGAAGATCAGCTGTTTATGCATGAGCAGAGTGGAAAACCATATTCATATTCTAGTCGCTAATTCTAATTTATTTTACTTGTTTGGTGATCATAGGTTACTTTCTATAATGGCTTCTAGGTCTTCAAAAGAATATATCTCCAGACAGACACTCATGGCCTCAAATTAATCTATATGAAATAGAAAATGCTTCACATTTATTTATGAAGCAATTGTTTCCTAATGTTGACTACATCCCATTAAAGAATGATCACATTTAAGATTATAACCAGCAAATTATTCCAATCGAAGGAAATCAAGAGCAAGAAACTGTATACTACCTGTATATAGGTCAGTGGCCTTCATGGTACTTTTCACATATCATGTTGCTGCCTTGTGCTAAAATGAAAAAAAATAAAATAAATAAAGTTTCCCCCCTTCAATCTGCACTCAATAATCCATAATGACAAATTGGAAACAGAATTTTCTAATTTTTGCAAGTTTATTAAAAAGGAAAAACATGGTGTCACGAAAAGGTATGAATTAGTGCAGCCCTACTCTCCACCCACACCTCTGTCTCTACCTACTTGCACGGTCCGTCCTAACCGACGGGGTACAACTGGGCGGCAGTCCCTAGCTTGCGTACATGCAGGGGCCTAAAGAAGGAACAATAAAGGGAGGGAACAAAAGACACAGACAGAAAACACAGAAACAAAGGCTTCCCAGGACAGGTAAGAACCGCAACCGAAGTCAAATACAAGCCGAGGTCAGGAGCCAAGAGATCGCGTCAGTACCAGGGGTATCACAAGGTCAAAAGTCAACTACAAGCCGAGGTCAAACAAAGGAAGTCACACATGCAGGGAACGCTAGTGAGGTAGCAAGACCAATCACAGGCAACCTGTGGCCAGCAGGTTACCTGTTTAAATAGGTCTAATTGATGGGTCACGTGACGTCGGCGCTCAGTTCTCTCCCTGCTCGTTGTCTAGGGATGAAAGATGTCGGCCATGCTGAGGAAGCATGCGCAACCGGGTCTCCTCTGCCCTCTTGTTACCATGGTGTCACGGACGGTGTACAGGAAACAAGGCAAAGCAACATGCATAAATGACTTGCTGGATCCAAAAACTAAGGAACCAAGGGGGGACCCCTGCAGAAGACCTGGCACTTTCCCTGGTTGCTCAGCCTATGCAAAGATCCGAATGGTGGAGGTTTGCATATCCACGTACCTTGACTATATAACCCCTGAGCACCCTACGATAGTGAGGGGACACGACCACCGGCTCCCTACACAAGATACGGAGGGAGTCAGGGTCACCTGGGATCCAGCAAACAGAAAGTAACAGATAAATGTTCAACACTTAGCTTTTGTAGCAGACAGGAGAACAAGACCAGCGTGCACACACACTCCAGGAAGAAATATAAGCCGCCCAGAAAAGCATTCTGGGGAGGAATTTAAAGGGAAGCAATTAGTCCAACACATGACAGCTGAGAGAGGCTAACGAGATGAGAAACTGAATACCACAACAAAGTCAAGGAGGAGGTTCTGAAAGACCTCTGTCAGAGCTTCTCAGCTGTCTGGTTGTGACAGTACCCCTCCCTCTACGAGTGGACTCCGGACACTCAGAACCCACCTTCTCAGGATGGGACCTATGGAAAGCCCTGATGAGACGAGAGGCCTTAATGTCCGTCACTAGGACCCACATCCTCTCCTCAGGACCATACCCCTCCCAATGAACAAGGTACTGAAGAGAACCGCGGACAAGACGAGAATCCACAATCCTAGAGACCTGAAATTCAAGATTCCCATCAACCATAATCGGAGGAGGAGGCAAAGGCGAGGGTACAATGGGTTGAACATAAGGTTTCAATAAGGACTTATGAAAAACATTATGGATCTTCCAAGTCTGAGGAAGATCAAGACGGTATGCAACAGGATTGATGACAGACAGGATTTTGTAAGGCCCAATAAACCTAGGACCCAACTTCCAGGAGGGAACCTTCAATTTGATATTCTTGGTAGACAACCACACCAGATCACCAACATTCAGGTCCGGACCAAGCACACGTCTCTTATCTGCCACACGCTTATATCTCTCACTCATGCTCTTTAGATTATCCTGAATCCTTTGCCAAATAGATGACAAAGACGAGGAGAATCTGTCCTCATCAGGTAAACCAGAAGACCCCTCTCCCGAGAAAGTCCCAAACTGCGGATGAAACCCATATGCACCAAAAAATGGTGACTTATCAGAGGACTCCTGACGACGGTTATTTAAAGCAAACTCAGCAAGGGACAAAAAAGAACACCAATCCTCTTGATTCTCCGCCACAAAACAGCGCAGATATGTCTCCAGATTCTGATTGACGCGCTCTGTCTGGCCATTCGACTGCGGGTGGAAAGCAGAAGAGAATGACAACCGAACCCCCAAGCGAGAACAGAAAGCCTTCCAGAATCTGGAAACAAACTGCGTGCCCCTATCAGAGACTATGTCTGAAGGAATACCGTGCAATTTGACAATGTGATCAATAAATGCCTGCGCCAGCGTCTTAGCATTGGGCAAACCAGGAAAAGGGATGAAATGCACCATTTTGCTAAAACGGTCCACCACCACCAGAATCACAGTCTTCCCCGAGGAACGAGGCAGGTCCGTTATGAAGTCCATGGACAGATGTGTCCAAGGACGGGAAGGAATGGGTAAGGGAAGGAGAGGACCTGATGGCCGTGAATGAGGGACTTTGGCACGAGCGCAAGTCTCGCAGGCTGCCACAAAACCCTCAACCGACTTACGAAGCGCAGGCCACCAGAATCTCCGAGCGATGAGATCCAGTGTGGCTCTTACCCCCGGGTGCCCAGCAAGGACCGTATCGTGGTGTTCTTTAAAAATCTTGTGTCTTAAAGCGAGAGGCACAAACAACCTCCCAGGAGGACAAAGATCAGGAGCCTCTGACTGGGCTGCCTGCACCTCTGCCTCCAATTCAGGAAAAAGAGCAGAGACCACCACACCTTCAGCCAAAATGGGACCCGGGTCTTCAAAATTCCCGCCTCCCGGAAAACAACGTGACAGGGCATCTGCCTTCACATTCTTAACTCCAGGGCGGAACGTGACAACAAAATTAAACCTAGAAAAGAACAAAGACCATCTGGCCTGTCTCGGGTTCAGACGCTTGGCTGACTCCAAGTAGGCCAGATTTTTATGGTCAGTAAATACGGTAATAGGGTGTCTGGCTCCCTCTAGCCAATGGCGCCATTCCTCAAAAGCCAACTTGATGGCCAACAATTCCCTATCTCCCACATCGTAATTTCTCTCTGCGGAGGAGAGTTTTCTTGAGAAAAAGGCACACGGTCGCCAATTGGCAGGAGAGGAACCCTGAGACAAGACCGCCCCCACGCCCACCTCAGAAGCATCAACCTCAACTATGAAGGGTAAAGAAACATCAGGTTGCACCAAGATGGGAGCGGAAGCAAAACTCTCCTTGATATCAGAAAAAGCCTTACGCGCCTCTACTGACCAAGAAGAAAAATCTACCCCCTTTCTGGTCATATCAGTGAGTGGTTTAACAATAGAAGAATAATTCAAAATGAACTTCCTGTAATAATTGGCAAAGCCCAAAAAACGCATCAGCGCCTTCTGATTCTCAGGAAGCTCCCACTCAAGCACAGCGCGGACCTTCTCGGGGTCCATGCGAAAACCAGAAGCGGAGAGAAGAAACCCCAGAAATTGAATTTCTGGAACCGCAAACACACATTTTTCCAGTTTCGCATATAATTTATTCTCCCGCAGGATGAGCAAGACCTGACGTAAATGTTCCTTATGAGTTTTGAAATCGGGAGAAAAAATCAAAATGTCATCCAAATACACCAATACAAATTTTCCCATCAAATGATAAAAAATGCTGTTCACGAAATGCTGAAAAACGGCTGGGGCATTCATCAAACCAAAAGGCATAACCAAATTTTCAAAATGGCCCTCAGGGGTATTGAAGGCCGTCTTCCATTCGTCCCCTTCTCTGACCCTGACCAGGTTGTATGCCCCTCTTAGATCTAATTTGGAAAAGACTTTAGCCCCAACAACCTGGTTAAACAGGTCCGGGATCAGAGGAAGCGGATAAGGGTCACGAATTGTGATACTGTTCAGCTCCCTGAAATCCAGACAAGGTCTTAAAGAACCATCTTTTTTCTTAACAAAGAAAAAACCAGCGGCAACAGGTGACTTCGAGGGTCGTATGTGTCCTTTTCTCAGACTCTCAGAGATATAAGCACGCATAGCGATCCTCTCAGGTTGGGAAAGATTGTATAAACGAGATTTAGGCAGCTTGGCGTCTGGGATGAGATTAATAGGGCAATCGTACTCCCTGTGCGGGGGCAAATCCTGAACTCCACTCTCAGAGAAGACATCCGAAAATTCAGAGAGAAAAGATGGTACAGTCTTAGTAGCAACCTCAGAAACAGATGTCATGAGGCAATTCTCTCTGCAAAAGTCACTCCAACCATTTATTTGCCTCGCTTGCCAATCAATGGTGGGGTTATGCTTAGTGAGCCAGGGCAGCCCCAACACCAGAGGGGTAGGCAAACCGCTAAGGACGAAACATGACACATCCTCAACATGAGCATCACTCACAATTAAACGGATATCGTGAACTATGCCCTTTAATGATTTCTGAGAAAGTGGAGCGGAATCGATAGCAAAAACAGGAATATCCTTTCCCAAAGTGCGCACCTGGAAACCATGAGTTATCGCAAATTGATTATCAATGAGATTGACCGCTGCTCCACTATCCACAAAAATCTCACAAAAAATGTTCTTGCTCTCTAGCGCCACCCTAGCCGGCAGGACAAAACGGGAACTACAAGCAAATGGAAAACCTTCAATTTCCGCCTCAACCCTGCCAATAGTAACAGACGGAACATTTTTAAAAGATTTTTTCCTGTTTGTTTCTTTATTACTCCCAGAAAACTGCCTGAATCTCCTAGAGGGACAAATATTTGCCAAATGATTTATACCTCCACAACAAAAACAAACCCTCCCATGCGAGCTGAATCTTCTATTGTTAGAAGCAATCAACCCCAGCTGCATGGGCTCCTGCTCAGAAGGGGCTGACGGCGACTGAGACCCCTGCGCACAGAATGGGACCGCTGCACTGTCCTGGGACTGCGTATGACAGGAAGGAGACATCTCTCCTCTCTCTCTAAGACGCCTGTCAATACGAACGGCCTGAGACATAGCAGAGTCCAAAGAAATAGGCCTCTCATGAAAGGCAAATGCATCTTTCAATCCCTCTGAAAGACCATGGCAAAATTGACTTCGGAGTGCAGCATCATTCCAACCAGTATCAACTGCCCATCTCCGAAATTCTGAGCAGTATATTTCTGCGGATTGTTTACCCTGGCATAATAGACGTAGTCTAGACTCAGCCAGAGCAATACGATCCGGATCATCATATATCTGACCCAGGGCTAAAAAGAATTCATCCACTGAACGGAGAGGCCGTGCCCCCTCCGGCAGCGAAAAGGCCCAGGACTGAGCGTTACCTCTGAGCAGCGATATAATGATCCCCACCCTCCGTTCCTCATCTCCAGAGGAAAGGGGAAGAAGGCGAAAATGGAGTTTGCAAGCCTCTCTAAAACGCACAAAATTCTCACTACCCCCGGAGAACGTATCCGGGAGCGAGATCTTAGGCTCAGAACAAGCTCCATGAACGCAAGCTGAACCGGTCACTTGAAGCTGAGAAAAAGTCTTACGGAGGTCAGCTACCTCCAATGAAAGACCCTGGAAGCGTTCAGCCAAAAGTGAAACCGGATCCATGCTTGAGACGGTTTTGGCGGCTTATAATGTCACGGACGGTGTACAGGAAACAAGGCAAAGCAACATGCATAAATGACTTGCTGGATCCAAAAACTAAGGAACCAAGGGGGGACCCCTGCAGAAGACCTGGCACTTTCCCTGGTTGCTCAGCCTATGCAAAGATCCGAATGGTGGAGGTTTGCATATCCACGTACCTTGACTATATAACCCCTGAGCACCCTACGATAGTGAGGGGACACGACCACCGGCTCCCTACACAAGATACGGAGGGAGTCAGGGTCACCTGGGATCCAGCAAACAGAAAGTAACAGATAAATGTTCAACACTTAGCTTTTGTAGCAGACAGGAGAACAAGACCAGCGTGCACACACACTCCAGGAAGAAATATAAGCCGCCCAGAAAAGCATTCTGGGGAGGAATTTAAAGGGAAGCAATTAGTCCAACACATGACAGCTGAGAGAGGCTAACGAGATGAGAAACTGAATACCACAACAAAGTCAAGGAGGAGGTTCTGAAAGACCTCTGTCAGAGCTTCTCAGCTGTCTGGTTGTGACAGTACCCCTCGCTCTACGAGTGGACTCCGGACACTCAGAACCCACCTTCTCAGGATGGGACCTATGGAAAGCCCTGATGAGACGAGAGGCCTTAATGTCCGTCACTAAGACCCACATCCTCTCCTCAGGACCATACCCCTCCCAATGAACAAGGTACTGAAGAGAACCGCGGACAAGACGAGAATCCACAATCCTAGAGACCTGAAATTCAAGATTCCCATCAACCATAATCGGAGGAGGAGGCAAAGGCGAGGGTACAATGGGTTGAACATAAGGTTTCAATAAGGACTTATGAAAAACATTATGGATCTTCCAAGTCTGAGGAAGATCAAGACGGTATGCAACAGGATTGATGACAGACAGGATTTTGTAAGGCCCAATAAACCTAGGACCCAACTTCCAGGAGGGAACCTTCAATTTGATATTCTTGGTAGACAACCACACCAGATCACCAACATTCAGGTCCGGACCAAGCACACGTCTCTTATCTGCCACACGCTTATATCTCTCACTCATGCTCTTTAGATTATCCTGAATCCTTTGCCAAATAGATGACAAAGACGAGGAGAATCTGTCCTCATCAGGTAAACCAGAAGACCCCTCTCCCGAGAAAGTCCCAAACTGCGGATGAAACCCATATGCACCAAAAAATGGTGACTTATCAGAGGACTCCTGACGACGGTTATTTAAAGCAAACTCAGCAAGGGACAAAAAAGAACACCAATCCTCTTGATTCTCCGCCACAAAACAGCGCAGATATGTCTCCAGATTCTGATTGACGCGCTCTGTCTGGCCATTCGACTGCGGGTGGAAAGCAGAAGAGAATGACAACCGAACCCCCAAGCGTGAACAGAAAGCCTTCCAGAATCTGGAAACAAACTGCGTGCCCCTATAAGAGACTATGTCTGAAGGAATACCGTGCAATTTGACAATGTGATCAATAAATGCCTGCGCCAGCGTCTTAGCATTGGGCAAACCAGGAAAAGGGATGAAATGCACCATTTTGCTAAAACGGTCCACCACCACCAGAATCACAGTCTTCCCCGAGGAACGAGGCAGGTCCGTTATGAAGTCCATGGACAGATGTGTCCAAGGACGGGAAGGAATGGGTAAGGGAAGGAGAGGACCTGATGGCCGTGAATGAGGGACTTTGGCACGAGCGCAAGTCTCGCAGGCTGCCACAAAACCCTCAACCGACTTACGAAGCGCAGGCCACCAGAATCTCCGAGCGATGAGATCCAGTGTGGCTCTTACCCCCGGGTGCCCAGCAAGGACCGTATCGTGGTGTTCTTTAAAAATCTTGTGTCTTAAAGCGAGAGGCACAAACAACCTCCCAGGAGGACAAAGATCAGGAGCGTCTGACTGGGCTGCCTGCACCTCTGCCTCCAATTCAGGAAAAAGGGCAGAGACCACCACACCTTCAGCCAAAATGGGACCCGGGTCTTCAAAATTCCCGCCTCCCGGAAAACAACGTGACAGGGCATCTGCCTTCACATTCTTAACTCCAGGGCGGAACGTGACAACAAAATTAAACCTAGAAAAGAACAAAGACCATCTGGCCTGTCTCGGGTTCAGACGCTTGGCTGACTCCAAGTAGGCCAGATTTTTATGGTCAGTAAATACGGTAATAGGGTGTCTGGCTCCCTCTAGCCAATGGCGCCATTCCTCAAAAGCCAACTTGATGGCCAACAATTCCCTATCTCCCACATCGTAATTTCTCTCTGCGGAGGAGAGTTTTCTTGAGAAAAAGGCACACAGTCGCCAATTGGCAGGAGAGGAACCCTGAGACAAGACCACCCCCACGCCCACCTCAGAAGCATCAACCTCAACTATGAAGGGTAAAGAAACATCAGGTTGCACCAAGATGGGAGCGGAAGCAAAACTCTCCTTGATATCAGAAAAAGCCTTACGCGCCTCTACTGACCAAGAAGAAAAATCTACCCCTTTTCTGGTCATATCAGTGAGTGGTTTAACAATAGAAGAATAATTCAAAATGAACTTCCTGTAATAATTGGCAAAGCCCAAAAAACGCATCAGCGCCTTCTGATTCTCAGGAAGCTCCCACTCAAGCACAGCGCGGACCTTCTCGGGGTCCATGCGAAAACCAGAAGCGGAGAGAAGAAACCCCAGAAATTGAATTTCTGGAACCGCAAACACACATTTTTCCAGTTTCGCATATAATTTATTCTCCCGCAGGATGAGCAAGACCTGACGTAAATGTTCCTTATGAGTTTTGAAATCGGGAGAAAAAATCAAAATGTCATCCAAATACACCAATACAAATTTTCCCATCAAATGATAAAAAATGCTGTTCACGAAATGCTGAAAAACGGCTGGGGCATTCATCAAACCAAAAGGCATAACCAAATTTTCAAAATGGCCCTCAGGGGTATTGAAGGCCGTCTTCCATTCGTCCCCTTCTCTGACCCTGACCAGGTTGTATGCCCCTCTTAGATCTAATTTGGAAAAGACTTTAGCCCCAACAACCTGGTTAAACAGGTCCGGGATCAGAGGAAGCAGATGGGGTGAGATTAATAGGGCAATCGTACTCCCTGTGCGGGGGCAAATTCTGAACTCCACTCTCAGAGAAGACATACGAAAATTCAGAGAGAAAAGATGGTACAGTCTTAGTAGCAACCTCAGAAACAGATGTCATGAGGCAATTCTCTCTGCAAAAGTCACTCCAACCATTTATTTGCCTCGCTTGCCAATCAATGGTGGGGTTATGCTTAGTGAGCCAGGGCAGCCCCAACACCAGAGGGGTAGGCAAACCGCTAAGGACGAAACATGACACATCCTCAACATGAGCATCACTCACAATTAAACGGATATCGTGAACTATGCCCTTTAATGATTTCTGAGAAAGTGGAGCGGAATCGATAGCAAAAACAGGAATATCCTTTCCCAAAGTGCGCACCTGGAAACCATGAGTTATCGCAAATTGATTATCAATGAGATTGACCGCTGCTCCACTATCCACAAAAATCTCACAAAAAATGTTCTTGCTCTCTAGCGCCACCCTAGCCGGCAGGACAAAACGGGAACTACAACCAAATGGAAAACCTTCAATTTCCGCCTCAACCCTGCCAATAGTAACAGACGGAACATTTTTAAAAGATTTTTTCCTGTTTGTTTCTTTATTACTCCCAGAAAACTGCCTGAATCTCCTAGAGGGACAAATATTTGCCAAATGATTCATACCTCCACAACAAAAACAAACCCTCCCATGCGAGCTGAATCTTCTATTGTTAGAAGCAATCAACCCCAGCTGCATGGGCTCCTGCTCAGAAGGGGCTGACGGCGACTGAGACCCCTGCGCACAGAATGCACTGTCCGCTGCACTGTCCGCTGCACTGTCCTGGGACTGCGTATGACAGGAAGGAGACATCTCTCCTCTCTCTCTAAGACGCCTGTCAATACGAACGGCCTGAGACATAGCAGAGTCCAAAGAAATAGGCCTCTCATGAAAGGCAAATGCATCTTTCAATCCCTCTGAAAGACCATGGCAAAATTGACTTCGGAGTGCAGCATCATTCCAACCAGTATCAACTGCCCATCTCCGAAATTCTGAGCAGTATATTTCTGCGGATTGTTTACCCTGGCACAATAGACGTAGTCTAGACTCAGCCAGAGCAATACGATCCGGATCATCATATATCTGACCCAGGGCTAAAAATAATTCATCCACTGAACGGAGAGGCCGTGCCCCCTCCGGCAGCGAAAAGGTCCAGGACTGAGCGTTACCTCTGAGCAGCGATATAATGATCCCCACCCTGCGTTCCTCATCTCCAGAGGAAAGGGGAAGAAGGCGAAAATGGAGTTTGCAAGCCTCTCTAAAACGCACAAAATTCTCACTACCCCAGGAGAACGTATCCGGGAGCGAGATCTTAGGCTCAGAACAAGCTCCATGAACGCAAGCTGAACCGGTCACTTGAAGCTGAGAAAAAGTCTTACGGAGGTCAGCTACCTCCAATGAAAGACCCTGGAAGCGTTCAGCCAAAAGTGAAACCGGATCCATGCTTGAGACGGTTTTGGCGGCTTATAATGTCACGGACGGTGTACAGGAAACAAGGCAAAGCAACATGCATAAATGACTTGCTGGATCCAAAAACTAAGGAACCAAGGGGGGACCCCTGCAGAAGACCTGGCACTTTCCCTGGTTGCTCAGCCTATGCAAAGATCCGAATGGTGGAGGTTTGCATATCCACGTACCTTGACTATATAACCCCTGAGCACCCTACGATAGTGAGGGGACACGACCACCGGCTCCCTACACAAGATACGGAGGGAGTCAGGGTCACCTGGGATCCAGCAAACAGAAAGTAACAGATAAATGTTCAACATTTAGCTTTTGTAGCAGACAGGAGAACAAGACCAGCGTGCACACACACTCCAGGAAGAAATATAAGCCGCCCAGAAAAGCATTCTGGGGAGGAATTTAAAGGGAAGCAATTAGTCCAACACATGACAGCTGAGAGAGGCTAACGAGATGAGAAACTGAATACCACAACAAAGTCAAGGAGGAGGTTCTGAAAGACCTCTGTCAGAGCTTCTCAGCTGTCTGGTTGTGACACATGGAGACAAGGATGCCACAGGGAGAGAGCGCGCCGCCGGCTCTCCGTTACACATGGCATGAACATAAATCTTCAGAGCCTTTACTACGACACTTGAAATTTTGCTCTGGGGGCCTCCTATTTCTCTTGGTCATCTTTGAGGTGTTTCTACACCTTGATTGGAGTCCACCAGTGGTACATTCATGATTCATTGATTGGACATGACTTGGAAAGAACCTCTTTTCCCCTTGTCTATATAAGGTCTCACAGCTGACAATGCATATCAGAGCAAATACCAAACCATGAAATGGAAAGAAATTGAAAGCAGGATTGGGTGAAGGCACAGATTTGGAGAAGGGTACAAAAATGGCTATTGCACTTTAGAAGACCACACTGAGCTCCATAATACTTAAATGGAAGAAGTTAGGAACAACCGGGACTATTCCTAGAGCTGGCTGCCCTACCAAACTAAGGGTGGGCTCACATCACATTTTTCCCATCGGTTTAATGAATACAAAAAACATATGCATTAAATGGGTACCTCAGACTGATGCCATACAGTGGTATCTGCTCACCATGGAATTCCATTGCAAAACAACATACATTTTTTACCGGACTCAGCACGATACAAGAACGTGGTGTGCTGCGTTTTTTTGGAAGTATTGTAATGAATTGTAGAGGGGAATAAAACCCTCAAAAGTTGATGTCTCACAGTAGGACAAAAATAAAAAGTAAAAAAGTGTTGCCATTTCCGTAATGATCGGCTCTATAAAAATATCACATGATATACTCCATCAGATGAACGCTGAAAAAAAAAATGTACCAAATTAGCCATTTTAAGGTCACTTTGCCTTATAAAAAGTGCAGTAGCTAGCGATAAAAAAAGTACTATATACCCCAAAATGATACCAATGAAAACATCACCTCATCTGCAAAAAATGAGCCTCTATATAAGACAATTGGCAGAAAAATAAAAAAATATGGCCCTCAAAATTGGCAACACAAAAACTGCATTTCTTTTTCAAAAAAGCTTTTAGTGTGTAAGATTTCAAAAAAGAAAAAAGTTGAAATGTTATGTATTGTCCCATCCATAACAACCAGTTGTATGAATATATCACATGATCTACCCCGTCAGATGAACACTAAAAAAAACTGTCAAAAAAGCAATTTTTGGTCACTTTGTCTTACAAAAACCGTAAAGGCCCCTTTCACACGGGCAAGAATTCGATGTGGGTGCAATGCGTGAGGTGAACGCATTGCACCCGCACAGAATCCGGACCCATTCCCTTCAATGGGGCTGTTCAGATGAGCGGAGATTTAAACGCATCACTTGTGCTTTGCGTGAAAATTGCAGCTTGTTCTATTTTCAGCATTTTTCACGCAATGCAGGCCCCACTTGCTTGCGGATGCTATGCGATTTTCACGCATGGTTGCTAGGAGATGATGTTAGTAAATTGATAAAAGTCAATTTACTGTATTATTTTCCCTTATAACATAAGCATAATAGCATTCTTAATACAGAATGCTTACTAAAATGTTGCATGAGGGGTTAAAAAATAAAAATAAAAATTTACTAACCTCATCCACTTCTTCTTCTTTCAGGACCTGCCAAAGGACCTTTGATGACGTAATCGCGCTCACCACGTGGTGAGCTTGGTGACGTCAGCGCAGGTCCTGCTGAATGAAGATAGAAGATTTTGTCATCAAAGCTCCTTCGGCAGGTCCTGAAAGAAGAAGAAAGAAGAAGATGCCAGCTGCGCAAACAACAGGATGAGATGAGTTCATTTTTTTATTTTTTAACTGATTTGACAGTGACATTACTTGCGATATACCTCCTGTTTAATGTGTGCGCATCCTAAATATCAGTGACATTCATTCAGTGTCATTTTTTATTAGGTGTTGGTGACAGCGACATTACTTGCGATGTACCTCCTGTTTAACGTGTGCGCATCCTAAATATCAGTGAAATTCATTCAGTGTCAAATTTTATTAGGTGTTGGTGACAGCGACATTACTTGCGCTGTACCTCCTGTTTAACGTGTGCGCATCCTAAATATCAGTGACATTCATTCAGTGTCATTTTTTATTAGGCGGTGGTGACAGCGACATTACTTGCGCTGTACCTCCTGTTTAACTTTAGGGCATCCTAAATATCAGTGGCATTCATTCAGTGTAATTTTTTATTAGGCGATGGTGACGATGACATCACTTGCGCTATACCTCCTGTTTAACGTGTGTGCATCCTAAATATCAGAGGCATTCATTTAGTGTAATTTTTTTTTAGGCGGTAGTGACAACATTACTTGCGCTATACCTCCTGTTTAGAATCAAATCTAAAGTCCCTTTAGAGACCCTCGGGATATAATGTACATTATGCTAAGCGGTCTGTTAGACCAAAAATCCCTTTAGGGGTTTCTAACTAATAATAAAATTATGTCTTTATTTAGTCCATTTAAAACATACACTCAATAAGGAAACTCTTAATTAAGGATGAGCGAACCCGAACTGTATTTTGGGGTGTCCGTGACACGGACCCGAACCCGGACATTTTCGTAAAAGTCCGGGTTCGGTGTTCGTCGCTTTCTTGGCGCTTTTTGAAAGGCTGCAAAGCAGCCAATCAACAAGCATCATACTACTTGCCCCAAGAGGCCGTCACAGCCATGCCTACTATTGGCATGGCTGTGATTGGCCAGAGCACCATGTGACCCAGCCTCTATTTAAGCTGGAGTCACGTAGCGCCGCACGTCACTCTGCTCTGATCAGCATAGGGAGAGGTTGCAGCCGCGATGTTAGGGCGAGATTAGGCAGTGATTAACTCCTCCAAAAGACTTCATTCAGAGATCGATCTGCAGCTGTGGATGATTGAACTGCTGCTATTGAATTGCTCACTGTTTTTAGGCTGCCCAGAGCGTTTTTCAGTCACTTTTTTCTGGGGTGCATTTAACCAGCAATGTTTATTTGTTGGCCATATACTACATCAGGGGCAAGCTGAGCCTGTCACCAAGTGCATTTAACCAGCAATAGTGTGGTTATTATTTGGCCATATACTACATCAGGGGCAAGCTGAGCCTGTCACCAAGTGCATTTAACCCTCAATGGTGTGGTTGTTTTTTTGGCTAAATCCTACATCAGGGTCAAGCTGTCACACCAAGTGCATTTAACCATCAATAGTCTGGTTATTTTTTGGCCATATACTACATCAGGGGCAAGCTGTCACCAAGTGCATTTAACCCTCAATGGTGTGGTTGTTTTTTGGCTAAATCCTACATCAGGGTCAAGTTGTCACACCAAGTGCATTTAACCATCAATAGTCTGGTTATTTTTTGGCCATATACTACATCAGGGGCAAGCTGAGCCTGTCACCAAGTGCATTTAACCCTCAATAGTGTGGTTGGTCAAGCTGTCACACCAAGTGTATTTAACCATCAATAGTGTGGTTATTTTTTGGCCATATCCCAGTCTAATTCTGTCAGTAAACGTATACCTGTCACCCAGCGCCTAAATACTAGGCCTCAAATTTATATCCAGCTAAATCTGTCGTTACTGGTGTGGCTGGTCAAGTTATTTAGTGTCCGTCAAAGCAAAGTTTTTGTTCTGGGTTGAAATACAATTCCCAATTTAGCAATTTCCTAATTTAGTGGTTTCTGCTGTATCAGGCCTACTTTAAATTTATCCCTAAAAGGGTATATCAGATTCAAGGTGCACATAGGGTCATTCGGAATAACTTCACACACACGCTACTGTGCATTTCCAAGTCTAATTCTGTCAGTAAACCTATACCTGTCACCCAGCGCCTAAATACTAGGCCTCAAATTTATATCCAGCTAAATCTGTCGTTACTGGTGTGGCTGGTCAAGTTATTTAGTGTCCGTCAAAGCACAGTTTTTGTTCTGGGTTGAAATACAATTCCCAATTTAGCAATTTCCTAATTTAGTGGTTTCTGCTGTATCAGGCCTACTTTAAATTTATCCCTAAAAGGGTATATCAGATTCAAGGTGCACATAGGGTCATTCTGAATAACTTCACACACACACGCTACTGTGCATTTCCAAGTCTAATTCTGTCAGTAAACCTATACCTGTCACACAGCGCCTAAATACTAGGCCTCAAATTTATATCCAGCTAAATCTGTCGTTACTGGTGTGGCTGGTCAAGTTATTTAGTGTCCGTCAAAGCACAGTTTTTGTTCTGGGTTGAAATACAATTCCCAATTTAGCAATTTCCTAATTTAGTGGTTTTTGCTGTATCAGGCCTACTTTAAATTTATCCCTAAAAGGGTATATCAGATTCAAGGTGCACATAGGGTCATTCTGAATAACTTCACACACACGCTACTGTGCATTTCCAAGTCTAATTCTGTCAGTAAACCTGAACCTGTCACCCAGCGCCTAAATACTAGGCCTCAAATTTATATCCAGCTAAATCTGTCGTTACTGGTGTGGCTGGTCAAGTTATTTAGTGTCCGTCAAAGCACAGTTTTTGTTCTGGGTTGAAATACAATTCCCAAATTAGCAATTTCCTAATTTAGTGGTTTCTGCTGTATCAGGCCTACTTTAAATTTATCCCTAAAAGGGTATATCAGATTCAAGGTGCACATAGGGTCATTCTGAATAACTTCACACACACGCTACTGTGCATTTCCAAGTCTAATTCTGTCAGTAAACCTATACCTGTCACCCAGCGCCTAAATACTAGGCCTCAAATTTATATCCAGCTAAATCTGTCGTTACTGATGTGGCTGGTCAAGTTATTTAGTGTCCGTCAAAGCACAGTTTTTGTTCTGGGTTGAAATACAATTCCCAATTTAGCAATTTCCTAATTTAGTGGTTTTTGCTGTATCAGGCCTACTTTAAATTTATCCCTAAAAGGGTATATCAGATTCAAGGTGCACATAGGGTCATTCTGAATAACTTCACACACACGCTACTGTGCATTTCCAAGTCTAATTCTGTCAGTAAACCTAAACCTGTCCTAAACCCAGCGCCTAAATAATAGGCCTCAAATTTATAGTCAGCTAAATCTGTGGTTACTGCTGTGCCTGTATTAGTGTAATACGGTACCTAAATAGATAGCCAGATAGTGTTAGTTGCCTTTAAAAAAAGGCCTGAATTTGAATTCAATACATTGGGTCAAATAATATTTTTGTTGTTGTGGTGAATGATAACAATGAGGAAAACATCTAGTAAAGGACGTGGACGCGGACATGGTCGTGGTGGTGTTAGTGGACCCTCTGGTGCTGGGAGAGGACGTGGCCGTTCTGCCACAGCCACACTTCCTAGTGTACCAACTACCTCAGGTCCCAGTAGCCGCCATAATTTACAGCGATATTTGGTGGGGCCCAATGCCGTTCTAAGGATGGTAAGGCCTGAGCAGGTACAGGCATTAGTTAATTGGGTGGCCGACAGTGGATCCAGCACGTTCACATTATCTCCCACCCAGTCTTCTGCAGAAAGCGCACAGATGGCGCACAGATGGCACATCAGTCTGTCACATCACCCCCATGCATACCAGGGAAACTGTCTGAGCCTCAAGTTATGCAGCAGTCTCTTATGCTGTTTGAAGACTCCGCTGGCAGGGTTTCCCAAGGGCATCCACCCAGCCCTTCCCCAGCGGTGGAAGACATAGAATGCACTGACGCACAACCACTTATGTTTCCTGATGATAAGGACATGGAAATACCACCTCAGCATGTCTCTGATGATGACGAAACACAGGTGCCAACTGCTGAGTCTTTCTGCAGTGTGCAGACTGAACAGGAGGTCAGGGATCAAGACTGGGTGGAAGACGATGCAGGGGACGATAAGGTCCTAGACCCCACATGGAATGAAGGTCGTGCCACTGACTTTCACAGTTTGGAGGAAGAGGCAGTGGTGAGACCGAGCCAACAGCGTAGCAAAAGAGGGAGCAGTGGGCAAAAGCAGAACACCCGCCGCCAAGAGACTCCGCCTGCTACTAACCGCCGCCATCTGGGACCGAGCAAGGAGTTCCCTGGCATGGCACTTCTTCAAACAATGTGCTGACGACAAGACCCGAGTGGTTTGCACGCTGTGCCATCAGAGCCTGAAGCGAGGCATTAACGTTCTGAACCTTAGCACAACCTGCATGACCAGGCACCTGCATGCAAAGCATGAACTGCAGTGGAGTAAACACCTTAAAAACAAGGAAGTCACTCAGGCTCCCCCTGCTACCTCTTCTGCTGCTGCCGCCTCGGCCTCTTCTGCTGCTGCCGCCGCCTCGGCCTCTTCTGCTGCTGCTGCCGCCTCGGCCTCTTCCTCCGCCTCTGGAGGAACGTTGGCACCTGCCACCCAGCAAACAGGGGATGTACCACCAACACCACCACCTCCGTCACCAAGCATCTCAACCATGTCACACGGCAGCGTTCAGCTCTCCATCTCACAAACATTTGAGAAAGCGTAAATTCCCACCTAGCCACCCTCGATCACTGGCCCTGAATGCCAGCATTTCTAAACTTCTGGCCTATGAAATGCTGTCATTTAGGCTGGTGGACACAGACAGCTTCAAACAGCTCATGTCGCTTGCTGTCCCACAGTATGTTGTTCCTAGCGGGCACTACTTCTCCAAGAGAGCCGTGCCTTCCCTGCACAACCAAGTATCCGATAAAATCAAGTGTGCACTGCGCAACGCCATCTGTGGCAAGGTCCACCTAACCACAGATACGTGGACCAGTAAGCACGGCCAGGGACGCTATATCTCCCTAACTGCACACTGGGTAAATGTAGTGGCAGCTGGGCCCCAGGCGGAGAGCTGTTTTGCGCACGTCCTTCCGCCGCCAAGGATCGCAGGGCAACATTCTTTGCCTCCTGTTGCCTCCTCCTCCTACTCGGCTTCCTCCTCCTCTTCTTCCACCTGCTCATCCAGTCAGCCACACACCTTCACCACCAACTTCAGCACATCATCACTTAGGGTGATGATGGAAGAGGAGGTGGCCCAGGAGGAGGAGGAAGAGGGGTCATTTTTAGCACTTTCAGGCCAGTCTCTTCGAAGTGACTCAGAGGGAGGTTTTTTGCAACAGCAGAGGCCAGGTACAAATGTGGCCAGCCAGGGCCCACTACTGGAGGACGAGGAGGACGAAGATGAGGAGGAGGTGGAGGAGGATGAGGATGAAGCATGGTCACAGCGGGGTGGCACCCAACGCTGCTCGGGACCATCACTGGTGCTTGGCTAGGGGGAAAGGCAGGACGATGACGATACGCCTCCCACAGAGGACAGCTTGTCCTTACCTCTGGGCAGCCTGGCACACATGAGCGACTACATGCTGCAGTGCCTGCGCAACGACAGCAGAGTTGCCCACATTTTAACGTGTGCGGACTACTGGGTTGCCACCCTGCTGGATCCACGCTACAAAGACAATGTGCCCACCTTACTTCCTTCACTGGAGCGTGATAGGAAGATGCGCGAGTACAAGCGCACGTTGGTAGACGCGCTACTGAGAGCATTCCCGAATGTCACAGGGGAACAAGTGGAAGCCCAAGGGCAAGGCAGAGGAGGAGCAAGAGGTCGCCAAGGCAGCTGTGTCACGGCCAGCTCCTCTGAGGGCAGGGTTAGCATGGCAGAGATGTGGAAAAGTTTTGTCTACACGCCACCGCTAACTGCACCACCACCTGATACGCAACGTGTTAGCAGGAGGCAACATTTCACTAACATGGTGGAACAGTACGTGTGCACACCCCTCCACGTACTGACGGTTCGGCCCCATTCAACTTCTGGGTCTCTAAATTGTCCACGTGGCCAGAGCTAGCCTTTTATGCCTTGGAGGTGCTGGCCTACCCGGCGGCCAGCGTTTTGTCTGAACGTTTATTCAGCACGGCAGGAGGCGTCATTACAGACAAACGCAGCCGCCTGTCTACAGCCAATGTGGACAAGCTGATGTTCATAAAAATGAACCAGGCATGGATCCCACAGGCCCTGTCCATCCCTTGTGCAGATTAGACATTAACTACCTCCCCTTAACCATATATTATTGTACTCCAGGGCACTTCCTTATTTAATCCTATTTTTATTTTCATTTTACCATTATATTGCGAGGCTACCCAAAGTTGAATGAACCTCTCCTCTGTCTGGGTGCCGGGGCCTAAATATATGACAATGGACTGTTCCAATGTTGGGTGACGTGAAGCCTGATTCTCTGCTATGACATGCAGACTGATTCTCTGCTGACATGAAGCCAGATTCTCTGTTACGGGACCTCTCTCCTCTGGCTGGGTGCCTGGGCCTAAATATATGACAATGGACTGTTACAGTGGTGGCTGACGTGAAGCCTGATTCTCTGCTATGACATGCAGACTGATTCTCTGCTGATATGAAGCCAGATTCTCTGTTACGGGACCTCTCTCCTCTGGCTGGGTGCCTGGGCCTAAATATATGACAATGGACTGTTGCAGTGGTGGCTGACGTGAAACCTGATTCTCTGCTATGACATGCAGACTGATTCTCTGCTGACATGAAGCCAGATTCTCTGTTACGGGACCTCTCTCCTCTGGCTGCTTACCTGGGCCTAAATATATGCCAATGGACTGTTGCAGTGGTGGCTGACGTGAAGCCTGATTCTCTTCTATGACATGCAGACTGATTCTCTGCTGACATGAAGACAGATTCTCTGTTCTGGGACCTCTCTCCTCTGGCTGGGTACCTGGGCCTAAATATATGCCAATGGACTGTTGCAGTGGTGGCTGACGTGAAGCCTGATTCTCTGCTATGGGACCTCTCTCCAATTGATATTGGTTAATTTTTATTTATTTTATTTTTATTTTTATTCATTTCCCTATCCACATTTGTTTGCAGGGGATTTACCTACATGTTGCTGCCTTTTGCAGCCTTCCAGCTCTTTCCTGGGCTGTTTTACAGCCTTTTTAGTGCCGAAAAGTTCGGGTCCCTATTGACTTCAATGGGGTTCGGGTTCGGGACGAAGTTCGGATCGGGTTCGGCCGAACTTCTCGAACCCGAACATCCAGGTGTCCGCTCAACTCTACTCTTAATATAAAAATTATCAGGGTACAGTGAGATATCAAATTTAACTCTTGTCTGCTGATGGTTGCTAATAGCAACTCACGGAACTTATCCAATACAGCCCTTATTTGATGTAATTGTACCTATCATGTGCATTAAATTGGGCGTGCGTGTTTGTTTATTATTTATTTGTTTTGGTGAATATTTGTAGGTCAGTCTCACCAATTTATTTATCATGGAGCACAATCGCTTGCACAGACTTTCCAAATATATCAGCTTGTCAGGGCATTCATTGTATCTAGATATGTCTCTGCATGGGAGATGTTACAACTTTGGCAACAAATTAACAGTCATTTGTCTCCTCATGCATTCACACTCTGCAAGCTGATACAAAACGCAGGTGGGTGTGCTAGTCTCCTACTGGCTCCTGCTAACTCTGTCCTCTATGAGGATTGATATTGACTCAATATTGGATAAGCTGACTACTTGTCCTCCATAATGCTCACTGTCTATAACCTGATCATATCCGCTCCTAATGCTCCTAAGTATCTCTCACTTACCACTGTCTAAAACATAGGCGCTAGACTAATACACCACTCCCGACATGTTTCGCCACTTGCGTGGCTTCGTCAGGGGAAGTGGGGTATAGGTGCAATTAGTGTCTCAAGAGGTTCATGATGAGGAGACACAGTTGTCAATAACTGAGGTTGTTGTTAGGTCAACAAGTCAGGAGGATGACCATAGTCAGGAGGTGGAAGAGGAGGTGCTGGACGATGAAGTCACTGACCCAACCTGGGAAGGTGGCAAGCCGAGCGAGGACAGCAGTACAAAGGGGGAGGGATCCGCAGCACCACAACAGGCTGGAAGAGGCAGTGGGGTAGAAAAAAAAGGGAGAAAGCAGGCCACACCAAAAAGGCCCAAAACTGTTCCCCGTAGCACCCCCTTGTGTAAATCTCCCTTGCCAAGGGGTAGGTGTTCCTCAGTCTGGCGCTTTTTTGATGAAAGTGCGCACAATAAAAGAATTGTAACTTGCAACCTGTGCCATACCAAAATGAGCAGGGATGTGAACACTAGCAATCTCACCACCACCAGCATGATCCGCCACATGGCATCAAAGCACCCTAATAGGTGGGCCGAACGCATGGGTCCACAATCAGTGTCGGCGGGTCACACCACTGCCTCCTCTTCCCCTGTGTTACCTGCTGGCCAATCCCCTGTTAAAGAGGCAGACACCTGGACCTTCGCAAGCATTATCAGCTATCACATCCACTTCTGTGTCCCAGAGCAGAGTACAGATGTCTATACCCCAGGCCTTTGAACAAAAGCGCAAATACCCAGCCACCCACCCACAGACCATAGCACTAAATGCGCACCTTTCCATATTGCTGGCCCTGGAAATGTTGGCATTTAGGCTTGTGGACACTGAGGCTTTCCGCAGCCTGATGGTGGCGGCTGTCCCGCGGTACTCTGTCCCCAGCCGCCAATATTTTTCATGGTGTGCAGTCTCAGCCTTACACCAGCATGTGTCCCGTAACACCACTAGTGTTAGGCTCGAATATTCGAATAGCAAATATTATTCGCGAATATCGGCACTTCGAGAATTTGCGATTATTTAGAATATAGTGATATATATTCGTAATTTTGAATATTCTAGATTTTTTTTCCGACTGTAACCTCTCTTCTTGCTTGAAAGCCAATGAGAAGGCTGCAATGTCTTTGAGCTTAGCAACATCCCTAGCAACCAATAGCAAAGTTGCCTACCCCTTACTATATAAGAACCTCCCCAGCAGCCCTTGTATGCAGTATTTTGCAGATCTGAGAAAGACAGCAGTGTTATTGCTGTGCTCTCTGCTTTCCTGTGTCATTACATTAGATAGTTAGTTAGCTCAGATATATAACACAAATCGTTAGTGGGAGATAGTCAGTGTAGGTTAGATAGTGATATAGTTTAGCTGCTACATACATACATAGTGCTGTGATGTCACAAGTTCACGACAATACTTAGTGCACCAATCACTAATAAGTAGTCAGGCTACCTTTCCCGTGACCCTCGCGTTGTACTCATTTTGGCCAACACCTATTACTGGTTGTTCACCCTTCTCGACTTCTCATCTCTCATTTCTGTAGTGGAGAGGATGGGCAAAATGGTGCAATACCAGAAGGTCCTTGTGTAAAAATTGCTCCAAAAATTTCCAGCTGACAACTCTGGCTGCAGAGTATGTAGTTCCTTGGCCAACCGGGGGGAGACGAGGGGAACACACAGCAGTTCCAACAGAGGCAAGGCAACACTCTCCAAGGCCTGGGACAGTTTTATGACACCCCGCCAGTACCCTCAATGTGATGCACGGCCTAGTGTCACAAGGAGGGAAAATTTTTGTAAGATTGTGAAGGGGTACGTAGCAGAACGTGTCAGCGTCCCCAGTGATCCCTGTGTGCCTTACAACTATTGGGTGTCCAAGCTGGACACGTGGCACGAACTGGCGCTCTACGCCTTGGAGGTTCTGGCCTGCCCTGCCGCCAGCGTTTTGTCAGAGCGTGTATTTTTTGCTGCTGGGGGAATAATAACTGATAAGCACATCCGCCTGTCAACTGAAAATGCTGGCCAGTTGACTGTTATAAAAATGAAAAAGGCCTGGATTGCCCCTGACTTCTCTACTCCACCAGAGGAAAGCGGCTGAACATAAAGGCACTCTAAATGTGGCTTTTATGGTGTACTGAATGCACTGTATTCCTATGCACCGTTTCCACCACTAATAAGAGTATATGGTTCAATCTCCCTTTTCTCGTCCTCCTCCTCCTCTTCCATCATATCATCATGCTTATTAGGCCGCCCTCGCTCCTAATGTTTTAGAGGGTCAGCTCAGCAGCGAGCCCTCACCCATAATGTTTTAGAGGGTCACCAGCAGGCCCTCACCCATAATGTTTTAGAGGGTCACCAGCAGGCCCTCACCCATAATGTTTTAGAGGGTCACCAGAAGGCCCTCACCCATAATGTTTTAGAGGGTCACCAGCAGGCCCTCGTCCATAATGTTTTAGAGGGTCAGCTCAGCAGCAGACCCTCACCCCTAAATTTTTATATGGTCAGCTCTAGTGATGAGCGGGAGGTGCCATATTCGATTTCGACGAAATTTGCAAATATTCGCTAGAATATTTGTCTCATATTCGTCGAAATCAAATATTTGTCATTATTCTAGTTATCGCGATTAATATGCAATTTAAATAACCGCGTATTGCGATTTTCATTTAAGGCAACTTTCCTATTGGTTTCATATCTAGAATTAGCGAAGATGACGAATATGACAAATGTATTCGTCATATTCCTCAAAACGAAGATAACAAAATATTCTCCATCTTCGTTTTAGCTCCATATTCATCAACTTCGCTAATTCTAGCAATCAAATAGGAAAGTTGACTATAGAGACAGCTATGTTTAATTCACTATGCGATTATATTACTTTGCTTTTTTTTATAAATAGAATAATTATAATAATTATCAAGTATTATAATTATTCTATTTATGAAAAAAAAAAGCTAAGTAATATAATTGCATAGCGAATGAAACACAGCTGTCTCTATAGTCAACTTTCCTATTTGATTGCTAGAATTAGCGAAGTTGACGAATATGGAGCTAAAACGAAGATGGAGAATATTTTGTTATCTTCGTTCTGAGGAATCATATTCCTCATCTTTGCTAATTCTACCAAGCCAACCATAGTAAACCAGGTCTAAGTTGAAATCGCAATGCGATTACTTTAAGTTATATTAATCGCATTGCGATTTCAACTTAGAGCTGTGTTTCTAATGGGTCAGCTTGCTAGAATTAACGAAGTTAACGAATATGGAATATAGCAGTGCTAAGTTGAAATCGCAATGCGATTAATATAACTTGAAGTAATCGCATTGCGATTTCAACTTAATTCTCACATCCGACAGTACATTCTGGTATGGAGGCGTTCCCATGATGATGGGGACGCTCCATGAGCACGGAAGTCGGCAGAAGCAGCAACGGGCACTGACTGGAGCAGCCAGGAATCCTCAGAACAGGTAAGAACTACTTTTGGGAAGTGGGAAAGAAAAAAATATAACAATAAAAAAAACAAAAAAAAACGAATATTTGAAAATAACGAATTTATAGCGCTATATTCGAAATATTCGTGAATTAGCGAAGTGCCGATATTCGCTAAAAAAATTCTCTATTCGAATATTCGCGCTCAACACTAGTCAGCTTAGCAGCAGGCCCTCGCCCACATAATTTTTTAGATGGTCAGCTCGGCAGCAGGCCCTCTGCCACAACATTTTTTAAATGGCCAGGTCGGCAGCAGGCCCTTGCTCACAAATTCTTTTAGATGGTCAACTCAGAGCTGTGTTTCTAATGGGTCAGCTTGCTAGAATTAACGAAGTTAACAAATATGGAATATAGCAGTGCTAAGTTGAAATCGCAATGCGATTAATATAACTTGAAGTAATCGCATTGCGATTTCAACTTAGAGCTGGGTTTCTAATGGGTCAGCTTGCTAGAATTAACTAAGTAAACGAATATGGAATATAGCAGTGCTAAGTTGAAATCGCAATGCGATTAATATAACTTGAAGCAATCACATTGCGATTTCAACTTACAGTAGCACTGCTATAGTCCATATTCGTTAACTTCGTTAATTCTAGCAAGCTGAGCCATTAGAAACCCAGCTCTAAGTTGAAATCGCAATGCGATTACTTCAAGTTATATTAATCGCATTGCAATTTCAACTTAATTCTCACATCCGACAGTACATTCTAGTATGGAGGCGTTCCCATGATGATGGGGACGCTCCATGAGCACGGAAGTCGGCAGAAGTTGCAAACGGGCACTGACTGGAGCAGCCAGGAAGCCAGGAATCCTCAGAACAGGTAAGAACTACTTTTGGGAAGTGGGAAAGAAAAAAATATAACAATTTAAAAAAACAAAAAAAAAGAATATTCAAAAATAACAAATTTATAGCGCTATATTCGAAATATTCGCGAATTAGCGAAGTGCCGATATTTGCTAAAAAAAATTGCTATTCGAATATTCGCCCTCAACACTAGTCAGCTCGGCAGCAAGCCCTCGCCCACATAATTTTTTAGATGGTCAGCTCGGCAGCAGGCCCTCTCCCACAACATATTTTAGATGGTCAGGTCGGCAGCAGGCCCTTGCCCACAAATTCTTTTAGATGGTTAGCTCGGCAGCAGGCCCTTGCCCATAATGTTTTAGATGGTCAGCTCGGCAGCAGGCCCTCGCCCACAAAATGTTTTAGATGGTCAGCTCGGCAGCAGGCCCTCGCCCACAAAATGTTTTAGATGGTCAGCTCAGCAGCAGGCCCTCACCCCTAATGTTTTAGAGGGTCACCAGCACGCAATCAATCATAATTTTTCAAGGGTGTGTATGATGCCCTCTTTTATGTGTAATAAAGGGTGTATTGGAGTGCCGGTTCCTTGTAATTTTTGGCAGCCCTTTCCCTTAGTGCATAGGCTTTATGAATGTAGGAGTCCCACTGCCTGAATAATTGTACCACAATGTGAATGAGGCGCTCCTTTATGTTATATACAGGTTGTATCAGAGTGCCTCTTCCTTGTAATTTTTGGCAGCACTTGCACTTTATATACAAGTAAATATACAGGAAAGAATGTCTCCTAACAGTTTTTCCTCTAAAATCTATTTTATCTTCGGTTTTGTGCGCATTATTGTCAGTCTTATTGTCAGTCTTTAAAAGTGGCGTACTACTCGGACAACATTGTTCCCAGCATTGACCTGGGAGTCCAAGATGCATCCAGACATTCTCCCCATGCTGTTCCCGAACTTTTTCAGTGGTGTTTCCATCAATTTCTGACCTTTTCCTATGAACCAGACACCCTCCCCTCTTCTGAGCAGGGGGTGCCTGGTTTAATGCTCAGGTTCTCCCATTGACTTCCATTGTGCTCTACTGAGCACCCGAGCATCCCGAGGTGTTTTACTCGAGCACCCGAGCACTTTGGTGCTCGACCAACACTACTGCTTAGGTTTGCAATCCTTTTTGTCCCAGTTAGGAATCTGTAGCTTTTCTTTTCAGTTGTTCTCTGTCAGCCACTCCCAGCTACTATATATTCTCCCTTTCTGCTTCCCATGTTGCCAGATATAGAGCTTATTTTTAGATCTTCTATTCTGACCTCTGGTGGAGTTGCTGTGGAGGTGTTGTAACTGGAGCTGTTGGATCTCCGGTTCACTCCTGTTGTTGTCTCACTTTGGGGATTGTTTGTGGTGTTTGTGTTGTTTGTCCTTTCCTTGTTGTTACCCTAGGTGTCAGTGGTGAGGACTAGTGCTCCGACCACCCTATTTACTTCCTAGGGCTTATTTCAGGGTAAGCCAGGGACGAGGCACGTGATCGGCATACAGGTTAGCAGCCTGTCTAGGGACATCAAGGCAGCCAGGTGCCAGTACTAGGTGAGTTAGGGATCACCACTCCTCCCTCTCCCAAGTGAAAGGGTACTCTCCTTTCCTCCCCTCTGTGCCGCACATCTGTTACCTGCCATATCAGATGTGATATCAGTACACCCCCCAATAAATTCCTTGAGGGGTGTAGTTTCCAAAATGGGGTCACTCTTTAGGGGTTTCTACACTAGGGGTTCCTTAGTGTACCTTCAAATGTGACATGGTACCCAAAAACCATTCCAGCAAAATCTGCCCTCTAAAAACCATATGGTGCTCCTTTCCTTCTGAGCCCTGCCATGTTCCCATACAGCAGTTTACGACCACATATCAGGTGTTTATGTAAACTGCAGAATCAGATTAATAAATATTGTTTTGTTTTTTTTAGCTGTTAACAATTTCTACCTTACAGGATAATATTGATTAAAATGTAAAACCTGCAACAACAAAAAATGGAAATTCCGCCTCCATTATCCTTTAATTCTTGTGAAACATGTAAAAGGTTACCACATGTTATAAAATCAGTTTTGAATAACTTGAGGGGTGCAGTGACTTCAAAACTAAATTGATCCTTAAAAAAGTGGATTTTGGAAATTTAGTAAAAAATTTCTAAAATTCTAAGCTTCTAACATCTTAAAAAATTAAATGATGCAGACAAAAAAATTATTGGATTTGTTTATAAATGAAAGTAAAATATGTCTAAAAAATCAGGTGTGGGGGGGCACACTTCAAATGCGAACACTCAGAGGGATGATAATCATACACTTTAATAAAATTTAAATTAAGATTACGCCCCTAAAACATACATAAAATACGGTACATCATTGCATATGTTCCAATTAAAATAAAAAATGAAAAATGCACACTCAATTCGCTGGATGGCTCTGCAGAGCAAGATGGCTCTATATAGCAATATGCACTGTTGTCCACAATCAGCAAACAATTAGTAATTAGAGTCCAGCAACTCCAGACTCAGGGTAATAATGTCCTGCAAGTAAGTGGGGCCGATGTTTATATTAACATTCACTGTTTATAACAGTGCCTTCTCAGTCTCATGCCCACACTTGTGCGCTGACAGTCATGAACTTGAAAATACTGTTGTAAAATACACTGCTCCAAACCGAGCCCAGTCTTACCCTACACCGCTGTTGTAGCGTGGTTCCAGGAGGCCGCACACCCGCAGCGTCCCACGTGGTGTGCTGCTGCCTGTACGCGGCGTCCCACGTGACCTGGTTTCCAAGGGGACCGGATGCAGGCTCGTATGACGTATGACTTGTGCGTCAGCGTCCACTCTGTGCTTTTCAAAACGTGACTCTTTCTTTTCTTTGCCGGCTTTCTTACTTGTTCCTTTATTATGTGTAGATCAACGCTTACTGTAGACTCCGCCAGACGCGTTTCGGGGTCTCAAGCCCCTTCCTCAGTGGCCTACTGGGTAAGCGATCTGTGTTCTTTATAACGGGTTAGCTCCACCCTCCTTCCTCCATATTGTTTCTGCTACCACTATTCTATGGGGTGGATTTGCTTTGCAGGAACCGAACAGTCCCCATGATGTGTCTTTTTAACATATATCTTATGTAAAATACTTTAAAACAATAAATATATTTATCCCATAACTATAAAATTGATATAGGAGAAGACTACAAGGTCTCACATGAAGAAACTCATGTAAAACGCATCAAAACCGCATCGCGTTTCACATGCGTTTTTTATTAAAATTCACAATTTTGCCATCACACATTGGGATAACCAGCTGCTTCATAGCTGGGACCATACATTTGCCTTTCCTTCAACGCTTTAAGATTTCTGAAATTTTGTATAGGCGAATGTTGCTGATCTCTATGTAGTTAAGAGAGGCCGTCCTGCGGGGAGGGGAAATCACAGTGTCGGTAAAACGGCCAGACTACGATCTCCCATCTCCACAGGACAACCCTCACAAAAACCCAAAAACCTCAAGCTCTGCATTGAGACCTCTAGGAATGATGGTGTCATACTCGAAGATCCTTCTGGATTCTTGTCGTGACATGTGTGCAATATGGTTTCCCCCTCTCCAGGCTTTTTTAACTTTTTCAATTGCCACAAATTTTAAACCTGTGGGATCACAGTTATGTATTAATTTAAAATGTTTAGATAGAGAGTGCGTCTCCAGGCCTTTTTTGATATTCGCCACATGCTCTGCCACTCTCTTTTTCAGCGTTCTTTTGGTTCTGCCTATATACTGCTTCCTGCATCCACATTGTAACAGATAAATAACATCTGTGGAATCGCAGGTTAGGCATTCCTGTATCTCCAAACTGAACGTATTAACTGTGGATGCTACTTTCGTGGTCTTTTTTGGGAAACTGGTAATTTTACAGTTGGAACACCTGCCACATTTAAAGAATCCATTTACTGCTAGCCAATTGTCTTTTACTTTTTTATGGCTTTCCTTCCTCAATTGTACTGTCAGGGCTATCTTCCCGGCCAGGTTATTTGCCCTAGTGTAGGTGATTTTGGGAACTTCACTTAGAAGGGGGCCAACCCACTTGTCATTTAATAGGTGTCCCCAATGTTTGCGAATACTCCTCTCAATTGTCTTGTACTGAGAATTAAAGGGTAAAATCATTCTCAGTACCTCGTCACAACCTTGGGGATCCTTTACCCGAAAAAAATCTTTTCTTTCCATTTTTTTCACTTTTACAAGTGACCTTTCGATCACCTGTACTGGGTAATCTTTTTCTAGCAATTGTTCTTTCAAAACAGTCGCTTCCTCCTCAAACTTGGCATCTTCAGTACAGTTCCGCCGTAACCTGCGGAACTGACTGGTTGGCACATTGATTAACCAGCGGGGTAAATGGCAGCTAGCGTATCTAATAAAGCTGTTTTTAGCGACTGGTTTGAAAAAAGTGTTGCATTGTAGCTGGTCCCCCTTCACCCATATCTCAAGATCTAGAAATTCTACTCTTGATTTACTAGTACTAGGGGTGAATACTAGATTTTTATCATTCTTATTGATGTCTTGAAGAAATAAAGTCAAGGATTCTGCTGTATTTTGCCATATGAACAGGACATCATCTATGTAGCGCCGCCATAGCACCAGATCCGCCCCCAGCCTTGGCATGCACCTTACCCATATAGGAAGAGGGTGAGCCACCGCTGTCGTTTGAAAGTAAAATATATTGACTTAAATTTACCATAAAGTACAATGTGTCACAAAAAAAACCCCACAGAATTGCTTGGATAAGTAAAAGTGTTCCAAAGTTATTACCACATCAAGCGACATGTCAGATTTGCAAAAATAGGCTGTCAGGAAGGTGAAAAATGGCTGTGTCATGAAGGGGTTAAACACTGCCAAAGGTGCTTCAACTAAGTACTGAGTAAATGTCTAAATACTTATTTCAGTGCAATATTTTACATTTTCCTTTTCAATACGTTACTAAAGATTTCTAACATTCTGTTCTCACTTTACCATTATGCAGTATTGCAGACTGACGAGGAAAAACTTTAATTTGTTTTTATTTTAGCACAAGATCGCAATATAACAAAATGTGAAAAAAGTTAAAGGGTCTGCTCTGATCTCTAAAGACTTTCTGAATGCACTGCAGTTCATGTCTGCTGCACATGAAAGAAAGTGTTAACTTATCAGCAGTATGGATCATTTTAGTTGTCATTCACAGCCTATTCAAATAAGTTATATAATCACAATAGGATTACACTGATATACCTCCTCATTAATCCTCGCTACTGCCCAGGTGTAATTAGCTAACTAATGTATAGTGATAGCTAAATTAACATTGAGGAGAATATTTTGTCTTCAAGGTTCAACAACATTTTTATGACTGTTTCACATTAGTGAAGTGTCTACACAGGGCCGTTTCTAGGGAATTTTACCAACAGGGCGACCATTAAAAAAGCGCTCCCCCCCCTCTTCCCCCTTTAAAGGGGCTGTCTCACTTCAGCAAGTTGCATTTATCATGTATCAGTATTACACTAAGATACAGTGGTTCAGTCGGCAGTATCATACACAGACTTTGGCTGCTATCAGTAATATTTTCCTTTTAATCTACCACTGCATTTCCAGTAACAGCCTTCCCAGCACACTATGACAGTCCCGCATACCTCAAATCCAGTGACATCTACTTTGATGTATATGTTCTCTATCCTCATCTTCTCCTTTCAGACCTTCAGACCAGACCATCATATTTCAGCCATTTTTCGTCTCTGCAGTTTGACAAAAAAAATCTTAGTTTACTACTTTTCCATCATCCTCCCATCTTCTGGACAAATTATCCTACTACCCCCAATACTTTGCCGCTGTGCTCCCCAATATTATAGTGTAACACAACAGGAAAGGAGTGCTAACACACCAATTATGGGTAATAAAATATCTAGTTTATTAATATCTTAAAAAAAAAAAACATTATTACACAGTACATATGTGTGAACAAGCAGGGACTAGCCACAGTTGCACACCACCCTGCTGACAACCCTGTAGCAATAATAATCAACAGTTATACCAACCAATGACCAATTGTATGTTAGAACACCGTCCCACTGGGTATGATGGGTCATAAGTTTGGAATATAAATACAAAAATGTATGTGCCCCAGAAAAGATCAAGGAAAGGGTGGTAAAAATCTCAGTAAAATGGAATATAAAGCTCTGAAAGAGTTGAAAGAGATTGAGGGGGTCCTAATCAAAGCAGCAGATAAGGGGGGTTGATGTTTGGCCGTTAGAAATGTACGAACGACAAGTATTTAAGCTACTTAGGGATAAAAACTGCTATAGGGCCCTACCTGAATGACAACCCCCTTACCTGCTTTCAGAAAAAATTGGAGGCAATCTTGGATACAGCAGTGGAAAAGGATACCATCTCCAAAAAGATCAAAGATAGCCTGATGGTACAGCATGCAAAGATTGCAACATTTTACATAATCCCCAAAATCCACAAGAATAGTGTGGATCCACCAGGGCGACCAATTGTGGCAGGTAATGACAGCCTAAGCGAAAATATCTGCAGGTTTGTGTATTTTTACCTACAACAGCTAGTGATTTGCCTACCTTCCTTTGTACAGGATACTACAGCGGTACTTAATAGGCTTGAAGGAATACAATTATCTGAGGAGATGCTTTTGGTGACGGCAGACGTAGAATCCCTCTACACAAGTATACGACATGAGGACGGCCTGCGTGCAACGGCAGATTTTTTTAAAAGTAATAATTTGGAACACAATCTTAACGCATTGCTGTTACAATTGCTCGATTTCATTCTACATCACAACTTCTTTGTTTTAAAGGACAGATTTTATCTGCAGATACAGGGCGTAGCGATGGGGGCCACTTGTGCCCCGTCATACGCAAATCTGTTCTTGGGAGCTTGGGAGAGAGAGATCTTCCATGGTGGCCCCCCAGAACATATCAATAGAGTCCATAATTTGATTCGATATATTATTGATATTCTGTTCATATGGGAGGGAACCATGGAAGATCTCAATAAATTTATGAGTATATTGAACAATAACACGTCTAACATCAAGCTCTCCTTTAAAGCAGGACGTGAAATCGAGTTTTTTGATGTAAGAATTAAAGCGGATGATGAGGGAAAACTGCAGACTGAAATTTATAGGAAAAGAAACTACTGTGAATTCCCTCCTACATGCCAGTTCCGCGCATCCGAGGTCAAAAATTGATGGGATTCCAAAAGGTCAGTTCATACAACTTAAAAGAATATGCTCTAATGAAATGAACTTCCTTGCTGAATCGGAAAAACTGAAAAATAGATTTAAGGAAAGAGGGTACAGCAACAGACAGGTTAAGAAGGGTATTCAAATAGCCCAAACACAATCTTCCTCATCTTTGGTTACTTACCTTCTTGCTGCAGCGAAGTCATTGATTCCCCTGAAATGGCTGAGTATGGTACCTCCCACCACCAAGGAATGGTTTGGAAAAATACATCAAATCTGTAGGTTCGAAGAGATGTCCAGTAGATCGTGTCGTGCTCATCATAAATTTCTTCATATTTAGAGTCCCTGGCTATCCTCATCTTATTGTAAGGACTCGCAGGTTAGCCTTTCTTCCTGAGTAAGAGATGATTAGCCTCTGGTGTCGCTCTTGGAGGCTTCCCCCCCCCCCCCTCCCTCTTTCCCTCCCTGCTCTCTTTTCCTTCTTTTCACTTCTATTCTTTTTATTGTTTTCCCTGGCTCGTACTTCTTTTGATTTGCACCAATGTTTCTAAGTTGGTAGTATTCTATCACATGTTAAGTTTGTCACTGCTAAGCATCAGGAGATTGTAACTCCTAGTGTGATGTAACACTGGTCTCATGCTATTTTCTGATATTTTATGTTACATCCATTGATGTCATGCGTCCCACTTAGGGGCTTTGTTGTACTTGGACGTGGTAGGAATTGATGTCAATATATCTATATAAATCAATAAAAACTAAGTTGACAAATAGCCCAAACACGCAAAAGGGAAAAACTGCTATGCCGAAATGAGGGGAAAAAGATGGAAAAAACTACAACTACTGCTAATCAGGATATTAGGTTTATCATCAATTATAACAATCAGTGGAAGACCCTATATGAGATTCTAAATAGGCATTGGAGCATTCTTAAAACAGATCTTAAATTAAGTAAATGTATTCCTGACAAACCTCAAATGATCACGAGACGTTCTAAAAATCTGAATGATTTATTAGTTCGTAGCCACTACACACCTGGGGCTAAAATAGGTCGTCAAATAGCTGTTAAGGGATCCTACTCGTGTGGCTCGTGTAAGGCATGCGCCAACATGGATAGATCCACCCAGTTCACAGATTCGGAGAAAACCAAACTCTATGATATTAGAGAATATATTTCCTGCATGTCAACCGGGATTATATATTACGCGGTGTATCCCTGTGATAAAATTTACATCGGCTTGACAACAAGAGAGTTCCGTAAGAGGATACGGGAGCATGTGAGGGATATAGAAAAGGCGAAAGACATCATGGACCTCAATGAGTTGAAGACTATCCCTAAACACTTTAAAATTCATCATCAAAGCAATCCTAATGGATTGCGGTTCAGGGGCATTGACAGAGTGCATTTGGGGATCAGAGGTGGCAATTACAGCAAAATTTTGGCCCAGATTGAGACTAGATGGATATTTAGGTTCAAGACTCTGACCCCCAAAGGAGTAAACAAAAGTTTTGGCTTTGGCTCCTTTCTTTGAGCAGTGGCATTATTTTAGGGGTATAGTGGGGTTATTTTTCATTTTAACATTTATTATTTATTCTTGATAATATACTGATTTATATATATATAATCATGTTAATTCACTCTTCTTTTGTTTTGTTTTTAGTTTGCTGACTTACCATGATTCTGATTTCTTCCCCTGATTTCTCGTCATTAGAGATGAAGCCCAATATGCGATAAGATGGACTAATTCCTCTTCTGTGTGCCTGATTTTTTAATATTTTTTTTATCTGTATATTAGTAGCTTACTTACGTTAGATAGCCCTATGTATGATATCATTTAGAATATGGTCACATTTTATCCCTTTATGGGTCCTTTTTGTTTTCCTTTACTATAAATGGCCTTTTTCACCAATTATGTATTATGCATGCGATTCACTGAATTTTATTATTAGGAATGATTTAGATTATCCTTGATCTTAATATTTATTTAACACTTATTTATTAGTCACAATATGCATTAATTATTATTTATGAGTAGGGATGAGCGAACTCGAACTGTATAGTTCGGGTTCGTACCGAATTTTGGGGTGTCCGTGACACGGACCCGAACCCGGACATTTTCGTAAAAGTCCGGGTTCGGGTTCGGTGTTCGTCGCTTTCTTGGCGCTTTTGTGACGCTTTCTTGGCGCTTTTTGAAAGGCTGCAAAGCAGCCAATCAACAAGCGTCATACTACTTGCCCCAAGAGGCCATCACAGCCATGCCTACTATTGGCATGGCTGTGATTGGCCAGAGCACCATGTGACCCAGCCTCTATTTAAGCTGGAGTCACATAGCGCCGCCCGTCACTCTGCTCTGATTAGCGTAGGGAGAGGTTGCGGCTGCGACAGTAGGGCGAGATTAGGCAGATTAACTCCTCCAAAGGACTTGATTAACTGATCGATCTGCAGCTGTGGATCATTGAGCTGCTGATCCTCAATTGCTCACTGTTTTTAGGCTGCACAGACCGTTTGTCAGTCTCATTTTTCTGGGGTGATCGGCGGCCATTTTGTGTCTTGTGGTGCGCCAGCACAAGCTGCGACCAAGTGCATTTAACCCTCAATGGTGTGGTTGTTTTTTGGCTAAAGCCTACATCAGGGTGAAGCTGTCACACCAAGTGCATTTAACCAGCAATAGTCTGTTCATTTTTTGGCCATATACAAAATCAGGGGCAAGCTGCGCCTGTCACCAAGTGCATTTAACCCTCAATGGTGTGGTTGTTTTTTGGCTAAAGCCTACATCAGGGTGAAGCTGTGACACCAAGTGCATTTAACCAGCAATAGTCTGTTCATTTTTTGGCCATATACAAAATCAGGGGCAAGCTGCGCCTGTCACCAAGTGCATTTAACCCTCAATGGTGTGGTTGTTTTTTGGCTAAAGCCTACATCAGGGTGAAGCTGTGACACCAAGTGCATTTAACCAGCAATAGTCTGTTCATTTTTTGGCCATATACAAAATCAGGGGCAAGCTGCGCCTGTCACCAAGTGCATTTAACCCTCAATGGTGTGGTTGTTTTTTGGCTAAAGCCTACATCAGGGTGAAGCTGTCACACCAAGTGCATTTAACCAGCAATAGTCTGTTTATTTTTTGGCCATATCCCAGTCTAATTCTGTCACTAAATCCATACCGGTCACCCAGCGCCTAAATACTAGGCCTCAAATTTATATCCAGCTAAATCTGTCCCTAGTGCTGTAGCTGGGCGAGTTATTTAGTGTCCGTTCAAGCACATTTCTTGTTCTGGGTTGAAATACAATTCCCAATTTAGCAATTTCATAATTTAGTGGTTCCTGCTATATCAGAGCTATTTGAAATCTATCCCAAAAAGGGTATATAATATTGAAGGTGCACATTGGGTCATTCAGAATAACTTCACACACACCCGCTACTGTGTATTTCCAAGTCTAATTCTGTCACTAAACCCATACCTGTCACCCAGCGCCTAAATACTAGGCCTCAAATTTAAATCCCTCTAAATCTCTCGTTACCGCTGTACTGTTGTTGCTGGGCAAGATATTTAGTGTCCGTCAAAGCACATTTTTTGTTCTGGGTTGAAGTACAATTCCCAATTTAGCAATTTCATAATTTAGTGGTTTCTGCTATATCAGAGCTATTTGAAATCTATCCCTAAAAGGGTATATAATATTGAAGGTGCACATTGGGTCATTCAGAATAACTTCACACACACGCTTCTGTGCATTTCCAAGTCTAATTCTGTCACTAAATCCATACCGGTGACCCAGCGCCTAAATACTAGGCCTCAAATTTAAATCCCTCTAAATCTCTCGTTACCCACCGCTGTACTGTTGTTGCTGGGCAAGATATTTAGTGTCCGTCAAAGCACATTTTTTGTTCTGGGTTGAAGTACAATTCCCAATTTAGCAATTTCATAATTTAGTGGTTTCTGCTATATCAGAGCTATTTGAAATCTATCCCTAAAAGGGTATATAATATTGAAGGTGCACATAGGGTCATTCAGAATAACTTCACACACACGCTTCTGTGCATTTCCAAGTCTAATTCTGTCACTAAATCCATACCGGTGACCCAGCGCCTAAATACTAGGCCTCAAATTTAAATCCCTCTAAATCTCTCGTTACCCACCGCTGTACTGTTGTTGCTGGGCAAGATATTTAGTGTCCGTCAAAGCACATTTTTTGTTCTTGGTTGAAGTACAATTCCCAATTTAGCAATTTCATAATTTAGTGGTTTCTGCTATATCAGAGCTATTTGAAATCTATCCCTAAAAGGGTATATAATATTGAAGGTGCACATAGGGTCATTCAGAATAACTTCACACACACGCTTCTGTGCATTTCCAAGTCTAATTCTGTCACTAAATCCATACCGGTGACCCAGCGCCTAAATACTAGGCCTCAAATTTAAATCCCTCTAAATCTCTCGTTACCCACCGCTGTACTGTTGTTGCTGGGCAAGATATTTAGTGTCCGTCAAAGCACATTTTTTGTTCTGGGTTGAAGTACAATTCCCAATTTAGCAATTTCATAATTTAGTGGTTTCTGCTATATCAGAGCTATTTGAAATCTATCCCTAAAAGGGTATATAATATTGAAGGTGCACATAGGGTCATTCAGAATAACTTCACACACACGCTTCTGTGCATTTCCAAGTCTAATTCTGTCACTAAATCCATACCGGTGACCCAGCGCCTAAATACTAGGCCTCAAATTTAAATCCCTCTAAATCTCTCGTTACCGCTGTACTGTTGTTGCTGGGCAAGATATTTAGTGTCCGTCAAAGCACATTTTTTGTTCTGGGTTGAAGTACAATTCCCAATTTAGCAATTTCATAATTTAGTGGTTTCTGCTATATCAGAGCTATTTGAAATCTATCCCTAAAAGGGTATATAATATTGAAGGTGCACATTGGGTCATTCAGAATAACTTCACACACACGCTTCTGTGCATTTCCAAGTCTAATTCTGTCACTAAATCCATACCGGTGACCCAGCGCCTAAATACTAGGCCTCAAATTTAAATCCCTCTAAATCTCTCGTTACCCACCGCTGTACTGTTGTTGCTGGGCAAGATATTTAGTGTCCGTCAAAGCACATTTTTTGTTCTGGGTTGAAGTACAATTCCCAATTTAGCAATTTCATAATTTAGTGGTTTCTGCTATATCAGAGCTATTTGAAATCTATCCCTAAAAGGGTATATAATATTGAAGGTGCACATAGGGTCATTCAGAATAACTTCACACACACGCTTCTGTGCATTTCCAAGTCTAATTCTGTCACTAAATCCATACCGGTGACCCAGCGCCTAAATACTAGGCCTCAAATTTAAATCCCTCTAAATCTCTCGTTACCCACCGCTGTACTGTTGTTGCTGGGCAAGATATTTAGTGTCCGTCAAAGCACATTTTTTGTTCTTGGTTGAAGTACAATTCCCAATTTAGCAATTTCATAATTTAGTGGTTTCTGCTATATCAGAGCTATTTGAAATCTATCCCTAAAAGGGTATATAATATTGAAGGTGCACATAGGGTCATTCAGAATAACTTCACACACACGCTTCTGTGCATTTCCAAGTCTAATTCTGTCACTAAATCCATACCGGTGACCCAGCGCCTAAATACTAGGCCTCAAATTTAAATCCCTCTAAATCTCTCGTTACCCACCGCTGTACTGTTGTTGCTGGGCAAGATATTTAGTGTCCGTCAAAGCACATTTTTTGTTCTGGGTTGAAGTACAATTCCCAATTTAGCAATTTCATAATTTAGTGGTTTCTGCTATATCAGAGCTATTTGAAATCTATCCCTAAAAGGGTATATAATATTGAAGGTGCACATAGGGTCATTCAGAATAACTTCACACACACGCTTCTGTGCATTTCCAAGTCTAATTCTGTCACTAAATCCATACCGGTGACCCAGCGCCTAAATACTAGGCCTCAAATTTAAATCCCTCTAAATCTCTCGTTACCCACCGCTGTACTGTTGTTGCTGGGCAAGATATTTAGTGTCCGTCAAAGCACATTTTTTGTTCTGGGTTGAAGTACAATTCCCAATTTAGCAATTTCATAATTTAGTGGTTTCTGCTATATCAGAGCTATTTGAAATCTATCCCAAAAAGGGTATATAATATTGAAGGTGCACATTGGGTCATTCAGAATAACTTCACACACACCCGCTACTGTGTATTTCCAAGTCTAATTCTGTCACTAAACCCATACCTGTCACCCAGCGCCTAAATACTAGGCCTCAAATTTAAATCCCTCTAAATCTCTCGTTACCGCTGTCCTGTTGTAGCTGGGAAAGTTATTTAGTGCCCGTCAAAGCACATTTTTTTTTCTGGGTTGAAGTACAATTCCCAATTTAGCAATTTCATAATTTAGTGGTTCCTGCTATATCAGAGCTATTTGAAATCTATCCCAAAAAGGGTATATAATATTCAAGGTGCACATTGGGTCATTCAGAATAACTTCACACACACGCTTCTGTGCATTTCCAAGTCTAATTCTGTCACTAAATCCATACCGGTCACCCAGCGCCTAAATACTAGGCCTCAAATTTATATCCCGCTGAATTTGAATACAATACATTGGGCCAAATAATATATTTGTTGTTGTGGTGAACCATAACAATGAGAAAAACATCTAGTAAGGGACGCGGACGTGGACATGGTCGTGGTGGTGTTAGTGGACCCTCTGGTGCTGGGAGAGGACGTGGCCGTTCTGCCACATCCACACGTCCTAGTGTACCAACTACCTCAGGTCCCAGTAGCCGCCAGAATTTACAGCGATATATGGTGGGGCCCAATGCCGTTCTAAGGATGGTAAGGCCTGAGCAGGTACAGGCATTAGTCAATTGGGTGGCCGACAGTGGATCCAGCACGTTCACATTATCTCCCACCCAGTCTTCTGCAGAAAGCGCACAGATGGCGCCTGAAAACCAACCCCATCAGTCTGTCACATCACCCCCATGCATACCAGGGAAACTGTCTCAGCCTCAAGTTATGCAGCAGTCTCTTATGCTGTTTGAAGACTCCGCTGGCAGGGTTTCCCAAGGGCATCCACCTAGCCCTTCCCCAGCGGTGAAAGACATAGAATGCACTGACGCACAACCACTTATGTTTCCTGATGATGAGGACATGGGAATACCACCTCAGTATGTCTCTGATGATGACGAAACACAGGTGCCAACTGCTGCGTCTTTCTGCAGTGTGCAGACTGAACAGGAGGTCAGGGATCAAGACTGGGTGGAAGACGATGCAGGGGACGATGAGGTCCTAGACCCCACATGGAATGAAGGTCGTGCCACTGACTTTCACAGTTCGGAGGAAGAGGCAGTGGTGAGACCGAGCCAACAGCGTAGCAAAAGAGGGAGCAGTGGGCAAAAGCAGAACACCCGCCGCCAAGAGACTCCGCCTGCTACTGACCGCCGCCATCTGGGACCGAGCACCCCAAAGGCAGCTTCAAGGAGTTCCCTGGCATGGCACTTCTTCAAACAATGTGCTGACGACAAGACCCGAGTGGTTTGCACGCTGTGCCATCAGAGCCTGAAGCGAGGCATTAACGTTCTGAACCTGAGCACAACCTGCATGACCAGGCACCTGCATGCAAAGCATGAACTGCAGTGGAGTAAACACCTTAAAACCAAGGAAGTCACTCAGGCTCCCCCTGCTACCTCTTCTGCTGCTGCCGCCTCGGCCTATTCTGCTGCTGCCGCCTCGGCCTCTTCCTCCGCCTCTGGAGGAACGTTGGCACCTGCCGCCCAGCAAACAGGGGATGTACCACCAACACCACCACCACCACCTCCGTCACCAAGCGTCTCAACCATGTCACACGCCAGCGTTCAGCTCTCCATCTCACAAACATTTGATAGAAAGCGTAAATTCCCACCTAGCCACCCTCGATCCCTGGCCCTGAATGCCAGCATTTCTAAACTACTGGCCTATGAAATGCTGTCATTTAGGCTGGTGGACACAGACAGCTTCAAACAGCTCATGTCGCTTGCTGTCCCACAGTATGTTGTTCCCAGCCGGCACTACTTCTCCAAGAGAGCCGTGCCTTCCCTGCACAACCAAGTATCCGATAAAATCAAGTGTGCACTGCGCAACGCCATCTGTAGCAAGGTCCACCTAACCACAGATACGTGGACCAGTAAGCACGGCCAGGGACGCTATATCTCCCTGGCGGAGAGCTGTTTGGCGCACGTCCTGCCGCCGCCAAGGATCGCAGGGCAACATTCTTTGCCTCCTGTTGCCACCTCCTCCTTCTCGGCTTCCTCCTCCTCTTCTTCCACCTGCTCATCCAGTCAGCCACACACCTTCACCACCAACTTCAGCACAGCCCGGGGTAAACGTCAGCAGGCCATTCTGAAACTCATATGTTTGGGGGACAGGCCCCACACCGCACAGGAGTTGTGGCGGGGTATTGAACAACAGACCGACGAGTGGTTGCTGCCGGTGAGCCTCAAGCCCGGCCTGGTGGTGTGTGATAATGGGCGAAATCTCGTTGCAGCTCTGGGACTAGCCAATTTGACGCACATCCCTTGCTTGGCGCATGTGCTGAATTTGGTGGTGCAGAAGTTCATTCACAACTACCCCGACATGTCAGAGCTGCTGCATAAAGTGCGTGCCGTCTGTTCGCGCTTCCGGCGTTCACATCCTGCCGCTGCTCGCCTGTCTGCGCTACAGCGTAACTTCGGCCTTCCCGCTCACCGCCTCATATGCGACGTGCCCACCAGGTGGAACTCCACCTTGCACATGCTGGACAGACTGTGCGAGCAGCAGCAGGCCATAGTGGAGTTTCAGCTGCAGCACGCACGGGTCAGTCGCACTACAGAACAGCACCACTTCACCACCAATGACTGGGCCTCCATGCGAGACCTGTGTGCCCTGTTGCGCTGTTTCGAGTACTCCACCAACATGGCCAGTGGCGATGACACCGTTATCAGCGTTACAATACCACTTCTATGTCTCCTTGAGAAAACACTTAGGGCGATGATGGAACAGGAGGTGGCCCAGGAGGAGGAGGAGGAGGATGAGGAAGAGGGGTCATTTTTAGCACTTTCAGGCCAGTCTCTTCGAAGTGACTCAGAGGGAGGTTTTTTGCAACAGCAGAGGCCAGGTACAAATGTGGCCAGCCAGGGCCCACTACTGGAGGACGAGGAGGACGAGGATGAGGAGGAGGTGGAGGAGGATGAGGATGAAGCATGGTCACAGCGGGGTGGCACCCAACGCAGCTCGGGTCCATCACTGGTGCGTGGCTGGGGGGAAAGGCAGGACGATGACGATACGCCTCCCACAGAGGACAGCTTGTCCTTACCCCTGGGCAGCCTGGCACACATGAGCGACTACATGCTGCAGTGCCTGCGCAACGACAGCAGAGTTGCCCACATTTTAACCTGTGCGGACTACTGGGTTGCCACCCTGCTGGATCCACGCTACAAAGACAATGTGCCCACCTTACTTCCTGCACTGGAGCGTGATAGGAAGATGCGCGAGTACAAGCGCACGTTGGTAGACGCGCTACTGAGAGCATTCCCAAATGTCACAGGGGAACAAGTGGAAGCCCAAGGCCAAGGCAGAGGAGGAGCAAGAGGTCGCCAAGGCAGCTGTGTCACGGCCAGCTCCTCTGAGGGCAGGGTTAGCATGGCAGAGATGTGGAAAACTTTTGTCAACACGCCACAGCTAACTGCACCACCACCTGATACGCAACGTGTTAGCAGGAGGCAACATTTCACTAACATGGTGGAACAGTACGTGTGCACACCCCTCCACGTACTGACTGATGGTTCGGCCCCATTCAACTTCTGGGTCTCTAAATTGTCCACGTGGCCAGAGCTAGCCTTTTATGCCTTGGAGGTGCTGGCCTGCCCGGCAGCCAGCGTTTTGTCTGAACGTGTATTCAGCACGGCAGGGGGCGTCATTACAGACAAACGCAGCCGCCTGTCTACAGCCAATGTGGACAAGCTGACGTTCATAAAAATGAACCAGGCATGGATCCCACAGGACCTGTCCGTCCCTTGTCCAGATTAGACATTAACTACCTCCCCATAACCATATATTATTGGACTCCAGGGCACTTCCTCATTCAATCCTATTTTTATTTTCATTTACCATTATATTGCGATGCTACCCAAAGTTGAATGAACCTCTCCTCTGCCTGTGTGCTAGGCCTAAATATATGCCAATGGACTGTTGCAGTGGTGGCTGACATGAAGCCTGATTCTCTGCTATGACATGCAGACTAATTCTCTGCTGACATGAAGCCAGATTGTCTGTTACGGGACCTCTCTCCTCTGCCTGGGTGCTGGGCCTAAATTTATGACAATGGACTGTTGCAGTGGTGGCTGACGTGAAGCCTGATTCTCTGCTATGACATGCAGACTGATTCTCTGCTGACATGAAGCCAGATCCTCTGTTACGGGACCTCTCTCCTCTGCCTGGGTGCTGGGCCTAAATTTATGACAATGGACTGTTGCAGTGGTGGCTGACGTGAAGCCTGATTCTCTGCTATGACATGCAGACTGATTCTCTGCTGACATGAAGCCAGATCCTCTTTTACGGGACCTCTCTCCTCTGCCTGGGTGCTGGGCCTAAATTTATGACAATGGACTGTTGCAGTGGTGGCTGACGTGAAGCCTGATTCTCTGCTATGACATGCAGACTGATTCTCTGCTGACATGAAGCCAGATCCTCTTTTACGGGACCTCTCTCCTCTGCCTGGGTGCTGGGCCTAAATTTATGACAATGGACTGTTGCAGTGGTGGCTGACGTGAAGCCTGATTCTCTGCTATGACATGCAGACTGATTCTCTGCTGACATGAAGCCAGATCCTCTGTTACGGGACCTCTCTCCTCTGCCTGGGTGCTGGGCCTAAATTTATGACAATGGACTGTTGCAGTGGTGGCTGACGTGAAGCCTGATTCTCTGCTATGACATGCAGACTGATTCTCTGCTGACATGAAGCCAGATCCTCTTTTACGGGACCTCTCTCCTCTGCCTGGGTGCTGGGCCTAAATTTATGACAATGGACTGTTGCAGTGGTGGCTGACGTGAAGCCTGATTCTCTGCTATGACATGCAGACTGATTCTCTGCTGACATGAAGCCAGATCCTCTTTTACGGGACCTCTCTCCTCTGCCTGGGTGCTGGGCCTAAATTTATGACAATGGACTGTTGCAGTGGTGGCTGACGTGAAGCCTGATTCTCTGCTATGACATGCAGACTGATTCTCTGCTGTCATGAAGCCAGATTGTCTGTTACGGGACCTCTCTGCTCTGCCTGTGTGCTAGGCCTAAATATATGCCAATGGACTGTTGCAGTGGTGGGTGACGTGAAGCCTGATTCTCTGCTATGATATGAAGACTGATTCTCTGCTGACATGAAGCCAGATTGTCTGTTACGGGACCTTTCTCCTCTGCCTGGGTTCTGGGCCTAAATTTATGAAAATTGACTCTTACAGTGGTGGGTGACGTGAAGCCTGATTCTCTGCTATGATATGAAGACTGATTCTCTGCTGACATGAAGCCAGATTGTCTGTTACGGGACCTTTCTCCTCTGCCTGGGTTCTGGGCCTAAATTTATGAAAATTGACTCTTACAGTGGTGGGTGACGTGAAGCCTGATTCTCTGCTATGATATGAAGACTGATTCTCTGCTGACATGAAGCCAGATTCTCTGTTACGGGACCTCTCTCCTCTGCCTGGGTGCTGGGCCTAAATTTATGACAATGGACTGTTGCAGTGGTGGCTGACGTGAAGCCTGATTCTCTGCTATGACATGCAGACTGATTCTCTGCTGACATGAAGCCAGATCCTCTGTTACGGGACCTCTCTCCTCTGCCTGTGTGTGTGCTGGGCCTAAATATATGCCAATGGACTGTTGCAGTGGTGGCTGACGTGAAGCCTCATTCTCTGCTATGACATGCAGACTGATTCTCTGCTGACATGAAGCCAGATTCTCTGTTACGGGACCTCTCTCCTCTGCCTGTGTGTGTGCTGGGCCTAAATATATGCCAATGGACTGTTGCAGTGGTGGCTGACGTGAAGCCTCATTCTCTGCTATGACATGCAGACTAATTCTCTGCTGACATGAAGACAGATTCTCTGTTACGGGACCTCCCTCCTCTGCCTGGGTGCTGGGCCTAAATATATGCCAATGGACTGTTGCAGTGGTGGCTGACGTGAAGCCTCATTCTCTGCTATGACATGCAGACTAATTCTCTGCTGACATGAAGACAGATTCTCTGTTACGGGACCTCCCTCCTCTGCCTGGGTGCTGGGCCTAAATATATGCCAATGGACTGTTGCAGTGGTGGCTGACGTGAAGCCTCATTCTCTGCTATGACATGCAGACTAATTCTCTGCTGACATGAAGACAGATTCTCTGTTACGGGACCTCTCTCCTCTGCCTGGGTGCCGGGGCCTAAATATCTGAGAATGGACTGTTCCAGTGGTGGGTGACGGGAAGCCAGATTCTCTGCTATGGAACCTCTCTCCAATTGATTTTGGTTAATTTTTATTTATTTAATTTTTATTTTAATTCATTTCCCTATCCACATTTGTTTGCAGGGGATTTACCTACATGTTGCTGCCTTTTGCAGCCCTCTAGCTCTTTCCTGGGCTGTTTTACAGCCTTTTTAGTGCCGAAAAGTTCGGGTCCCCATTGACTTCAATGGGGTTCGGGTTCGGGACGAAGTTCGGATCGGGTTCGGATCCCGAACCCGAACATTTCCGGGATGTTCGGCCGAACTTCTCGAACCCGAACATCCAGGTGTTCGCTCAACTCTATTTATGAGCATATCTATATTATATCAACTATATAATCACTGACTAAAAGGTCTGATTACTAGAGTTGAGCGAACACCTGGATGTTCGGGTTCGAGAAGTTCGGCCGAACATCCCGGAAATGTTCGGGTTCGGGATCCGAACCCGATCCGAATTTCGTCCCGAACCCGAACCCCATTGAAGTCAATGGGGACCCGAACTTTTCGGCACTAAAAAGGCTGTAAAACAGCCCAGGAAAGAGCTAGAGGGCTGCAAAAGGCAGCAACATGTAGGTAAATCCCCTGCAAACAAATGTGGATAGGGAAATGAATTAAAATAAAAATTAAATAAATAAAAATTAACCAAAATCAATTGGAGAGAGGTCCCATAGCAGAGAATCTGGCTTCACGTCACCCACCACTGTAAGAGTCCATTTTCATAAATTTAGGCCCAGCACCCAGGCAGAGGAGAGAGGTCCCGTAACAGAGAATCTGGCTTCATGTCAGCAGAGAATTAGTCTGCATGTCATAGCAGAGAATGAGGCTTCACGTCAGCCACCACTGCAACAGTCCATTGGCATATATTTAGGCCCAGCACCCAGGCAGAGGAGGGAGGTCCCGTAACAGAGAATCTGTCTTCATGTCAGCAGAGAATCAGTCTGCATGTCATAGCAGAGAATGAGGCTTCATGTCAGCCACCACTGCAACAGTCCATTGGCATATATTTAGGCCCAGCACCCAGGCAGAGGAGGGAGGTCCCGTAACAGAGAATCTGTCTTCATGTCAGCAGAGAATCAGTCTGCATGTCATAGCAGAGAATGAGGCTTCACGTCAGCCACCACTGCAACAGTCCATTGGCATATATTTAGGCCCAGCACACACACAGGCAGAGGAGAGAGGTCCCGTAACAGAGAATCTGTCTTCATGTCAGCAGAGAATTAGTCTGCATGTCATAGCAGAGAATGAGGCTTCACGTCAGCCACCACTGCAACAGTCCATTGGCATATATTTAGGCCCAGCACCCAGGCAGAGAAGGGAGGTCCCGTAACAGAGAATCTGGCTTCATGTCAGCAGAGAATCAGTCTGCATGTCATAGCAGAGAATGAGGCTTCACGTCAGCCACCACTGCAACAGTCCATTGGCATATATTTAGGCCCAGCACCCAGGCAGAGGAGGGAGGTCCCGTAACAGAGAATCTGGCTTCATGTCAGCAGAGAATCAGTCTGCATGTCATAGCAGAGAATGAGGCTTCACGTCAGCCACCACTGCAACAGTCTATTGGCATATATTTAGGCCCAGCACACACACAGGCAGAGGAGAGAGGTCCCGTAACAGAGAATCTGTCTTCATGTCAGCAGAGAATTAGTCTGCATGTCATAGCAGAGAATGAGGCTTCACGTCAGCCACCACTGCAACAGTCCATTGGCATATATTTAGGCCCAGCACCCAGGCAGAGGAGGGAGGTCCCGTAACAGAGAATCTGGCTTCATGTCAGCAGAGAATCAGTCTGCATGTCATAGCAGAGAATGAGGCTTCACGTCAGCCACCACTGCAACAGTCCATTGGCATATATTTAGGCCCAGCACCCAGGCAGAGGAGGGAGGTCCCGTAACAGAGAATCTGGCTTCATGTCAGCAGAGAATCAGTCTGCATGTCATAGCAGAGAATGAGGCTTCACGTCAGCCACCACTGCAACAGTCCATTGGCATATATTTAGGCCCAGCACACAGGCAGAGGAGAGAGGTCCCGTAACAGAGAATCTGTCTTCATGTCAGCAGAGAATTAGTCTGCATGTCATAGCAGAGAATGAGGCTTCACGTCAGCCACCACTGCAACAGTCCATTGGCATATATTTAGGCCCAGCACCCAGGCAGAGGAGGGAGGTCCCGTAACAGAGAATCTGGCTTCATGTCAGCAGAGAATCAGTCTGCATGTCATAGCAGAGAATGAGGCTTCACGTCAGCCACCACTGCAACAGTCCATTGGCATATATTTAGGCCCAGCACCCAGGCAGAGGAGGGAGGTCCCGTAACAGAGAATCTGGCTTCATGTCAGCAGAGAATCAGTCTGCATGTCATAGCAGAGAATGAGGCTTCACGTCAGCCACCACTGCAACAGTCCATTGGCATATATTTAGGCCCAGCACACAGGCAGAGGAGAGAGGTCCCGTAACAGAGAATCTGTCTTCATGTCAGCAGAGAATTAGTCTGCATGTCATAGCAGAGAATGAGGCTTCACGTCAGCCACCACTGCAACAGTCCATTGGCATATATTTAGGCCCAGCACACAGGCAGAGGAGAGAGGTCCCGTAACAGACAATCTGGCTTCATGTCAGCAGAGAATCATTCTGCATGTCATAGCAGAGAATCAGGCTTCACGTCACCCAACATTGGAACAGTCCATTGGCATATATTTAGGCCCCGGCACCCAGACACAGGAGAGGTTCATTCAACTTTGGGTAGCCTCCCAATATAATGGTAAAATCAAAATAAAAATAGGATTGAATGAGGAAGTGCCCTGGAGTCCAATAATATATGGTTAAGGGGAGGTAGTTAATGTCTAATCTGGACAAGGGACGGACAGATCCTGTGGAATCCATGCCTGGTTCATTTTTATGAACGTCAGCTTGTCCACATTGGCTGTAGACAGGCGGCTGCGTTTGTCTGTAATGACGCCCCCTGCCGTGCTGAATACACGTTCAGACAAAACGCTGGCCGCCGGGCAGGCCAGCACCTCCAAGGCATAAAAGGCTAGCTCTGGCCACGTGGACAATTTAGAGACCCAGAAGTTGAATGGGGCCGAACCATCAGTCAGTACGTGGAGGGGTGTGCACACGTACTGTTCCACCATGTTAGTGAAATGTTGCCTCCTGCTAACACGTTGCGTATCAGGTGGTGGTGCAGTTAGCTGTGGCGTGTTGACAAAAGTTTTCCACATCTCTGCCATGCTAACCCTGCCCTCAAAGGAGCTGGCATTGACACAGCTGCCTTGGCGACCTCTTGCTCCTCCTCTGCCTTGGCCTTGGGCTTCCACTTGTTCCCCTGTGACATTTGGGAATGCTCTCAGTAGCGCGTCTACCAACGTGCGCTTGTACTCGCGCATCTTCCTATCACGCTCCAGTGCAGGAAGTAAGGTGGGCACATTGTCTTTGTAGCGTGGATCCAGCAGGGTGGCAACCCAGTAGTCCGCACAGGTTAAAATGTGGGCAACTCTGCTGTCGTTGCGCAGGCACTGCAGCATGTAGTCGCTCATGTGTGCCAGGCTGCCCAGGGGTAAGGACAAGCTGTCCTCTGTGGGAGGCGTATCGTCATCGTCCTGCCTTTCCCCCCAGCCACGCACCAGTGATGGACCCGAGCTGCGTTGGGTGCCACCCCGCTGTGACCATGCTTCATCCTCATCCTCCTCCACCTCCTCCTCATCCTCGTCCTCCTCGTCCTCCAGTAGTGGGCCCTGTCTGGCCACATTTGTACCTGGCCTCTGCTGTTGCCAAAAACCTCCCTCTGAGTCACTTCGAAGAGACTGGCCTGAAAGTGCTAAAAATGACCCCTCTTCCTCCTCCTCCTCCTCCTCCTGGGCCACCTCCTCTTGCATCATCGCCCTAAGTGTTTTCTCAAGGAGACATAGAAGTGGTATTGTAACGCTGATAACGGCGTCATCGCCACTGGCCATGTTGGTGGAGTACTCGAAACAGCGCAACAGGGCACACAGGTCTCGCATGGAGGCCCAGTCATTGGTGGTGAAGTGGTGCTGTTCTGTAGTGCGACTGACCCGTGCGTGCTGCAGCTGAAACTCCACTATGGCCTGCTGCTGCTCGCACAGTCTGTCCAGCATGTGCAAGGTGGAGTTCCACCTGGTGGGCACGTCGCATATGAGGCGGTGAGCGGGAAGGCCGAAGTTACGCTGTAGCGCAGACAGGCGAGCAGCAGCAGGATGTGAACGCCGGAAGCGCGAACAGACGGCCCGCACTTTATGCAGCAGCTCTGACATGTCGGGGTAGTTGTGAATGAACTTCTGCACCACCAAATTCAGCACATGCGCCAAGCAAGGGATGTGCGTCAAATTGGCTAGTCCCAGAGCTGCAACGAGATTTCGCCCATTATCGCACACCACCAGGCCGGGCTTGAGGCTCACCGGCAGCAACCACTCGTCGGTCTGTTGTTCTATACCCCGCCACAACTCCTGTGCGGTGTGGGGCCTGTCCCCCAAACATATGAGTTTCAGAATGGCCTGCTGACGTTTACCCCGGGCTGTGCTGAAGTTGGTGGTGAAGGTGTGTGGCTGACTGGATGAGCAGGTGGAAGAAGAGGAGGAGGAAGCCGAGAAGGAGGAGGTGGCAACAGGAGGCAAAGAATGTTGCCCTGCGATCCTTGGCGGCGGAAGGACGTGCGCCAAACAGCTCTCCGCCTGGGGCCCAGCTGCCACTACATTTACCCAGTGTGCAGTTAGGGAGATATAGCGTCCCTGGCCGTGCTTACTGGTCCACGTATCTGTGGTTAGGTGGACCTTGCCACAGATGGCGTTGCGCAGTGCACACTTGATTTTATCGGATACTTGGTTGTGCAGGGAAGGCACGGCTCTCTTGGAGAAGTAGTGGCGGCTGGGAACAACATACTGTGGGACAGCAAGCGACATGAGCTGTTTGAAGCTGTCTGTGTCCACCAGCCTAAATGACAGCATTTCATAGGCCAGTAGTTTAGAAATGCTGGCATTCAGGGCCAGGGATCGAGGGTGGCTAGGTGGGAATTTACGCTTTCTCTCAAATGTTTGTGAGATGGAGAGCTGAACGCTGCCGTGTGACATGGTTGAGACGCTTGGTGACGGAGGTGGTGGTGGTGGTGTTGGTGGTACATCCCCTGTTTGCTGGGCGGCAGGTGCCAACGTTCCTCCAGAGGCGGAGGAAGAGGCCGAGGCGGCAGCAGCAGAAGAGGCCGAGGCGGCAGCAGCAGAAGAGGTAGCAGGGGGAGCCTGAGTGACTTCCTTGTTTTTAAGGTGTTTACTCCACTGCAGTTCATGCTTTGCATGCAGGTGCCTGGTCATGCAGGTTGTGCTCAGGTTCAGAACGTTAATGCCTCGCTTAAGGCTCTGATGGCACAGCGTGCAAACCACTCGGGTCTTGTCGTCAGCACATTGTTTGAAGAAGTGCCATGCCAGGGAACTCCTTGAAGCTGCCTTTGGGGTGCTCGGTCCCAGATGGCGGCGGTCAGTAGCAGGCGGAGTCTCTTGGCGGTGGGTGTTCTGCTTTTGCCCACTGCTCCCTCTTTTGCTACGCTGTTGGCTCGGTCTCACCACTGCCTCTTCCTCCGAACTGTGAAAGTCAGTGGCACGACCTTCATTCCATGTGGGGTCTAGGACCTCATCATCCCCTGCATCGTCTTCCACCCAGTCTTGATCCCTGACCTCCTGTTCAGTCTGCACACTGCAGAAAGACGCAGCAGTTGGCACCTGTGTTTCGTCATCATCAGAGACATGCTGAGGTGGTATTCCCATGTCCTCATCATCAGGAAACATACAGACGTGGACAAAATTGTTGGTACCCTTTGGTCAATGAAAGAAAAAGTCACAATGGTCACAGAAATAACTTTAATCTGACAAAAGTAATAATAAATTAAAATTCTATAAATGTTAACCAATGAAAGTCAGACATTGTTTTTCAACCATGCTTCAACAGAATTATGTAAAAAAATAAACTCATGAAACAGGCATGGACAAAAATGATGGTACCCCTAGAAAACACAGAACATAATGTGACCAAAGGGACATGTTAATTCAAGGTGTGTCCACTAATTAGCATCACAGGTGTCTACAACCTTGTAATCAGCCATTGGGCCTATATATATGGCTCCAGGTAATCACTGTGTTGTTTGGTGATATGGTGTGTACCACACTCGACATGGACCAGAGGAAGCAAAGGAAAGAGCTGTCTCAAGAGATCAGAAAGAAAATTATAGACAAGCATGTTAAAGGTAAAGGCTATAAGACCATCTCCAAGCAACTAGATGTTCCTGTGAGTACAGTTGCACATATTATTCATAAGTTTAAGATCCATGGGACTGTAGCCAACCTCCCTGGACGTGGCCGCAGGAGGAAAATTGATGACAAATCTAAGAGACGGATAATCCGAATGGTAACAAAAGAGCCTAGAAAGACTTCTAAAGAGATTCAAGGTGAACTTCATGCTCAAGGAACATCAGTGTCAGATCGCACCATCCGTCGTTGTTTGAGCCAAAGTGGACTACATGGGAGACGACCAAGGAGGACACCATTGTTGAAAACGAATCATAAAAAAGCAAGACTGGAATATGCCAAACTACATGTTGACAAGCCACAAAGCTTCTGGGAGAATGTCCTGTGGACAGATGAGACAAAAATCGAAGTTTTTGCCAAGGCACATCAGCTGTATGTTCACAGACGAAAAAATGAAGCATATCAAGAAAAGAACACTGTCCCTACTGTGAAACATGGAGGAGGCTCTGTTATGTTCTGGGGCTGCTTTGCTGCGTCTGGCACAGGGTGTCTTGAATCTGTGCAGGGTACAATGAAATCTCAAGACTATCAAGGAATTCTAGAGAGAAATGTACTAGCCAGTGTCAGAAAGCTTGGTCTCAGTCGCAGGTCATGGGTCTTGCAACAGGACAATGACCCAAAACACACCGCTAAAAACACCCAAGAATGGCTAAGAGGAAAAATTGGACTATTCTAAAGTGGCCTTCTATGAGCCCTGACCTCAATCCTATTGAGCATCTTTGGAAGGAGCTGAAACATGCAGTCTGGAAAAGGCACCCTTCAAACCGGACACAACTGGAGCAGTTTGCTCATGAGGAGTGGGCCAAAATACCTGCTGAGAGGTGCAGATGTCTCATTGACAGTTACAGGAAGCGTTTGATTGCAGTGATTGCCTCAAAAGGTTGCGCAACAAAATATTAAGTTAGGGGTACCATCATTTTTGTCCATGCCTGTTTCATGAGTTTATTTTTTTACATAATTCTGTTGAAGCATGGTTGAAAAACAATGTCTGACTTTCATTGGTTAACATTTATAGAATTTTAATTTATTATTACTTTTGTCAGATTAAAGTTATTTCTGTGACCATTGTGACTTTTTCTTTCATTGACCAAAGGGTACCAACAATTTTGTCCACGTCTGTAAGTGGTTGTGCGTCAGTGCATTCTATATCTTTCACCGCTGGGGAAGGGCTAGGTGGATGCCCTTGGGAAACCCTGCCAGCGGAGTCTTCAAACAGCATAAGAGACTGCTGCATAACTTGAGGCTGAGACAGTTTCCCTGGTATGCATGGGGGTGATGTGACAGACTGATGGGGTTGGTTTTCAGGCGCCATCTGTGCGCTTTCTGCAGAAGACTGGGTGGGAGATAATGTGAACGTGCTGGATCCACTGTCGGCCACCCAATTGACTAATGCCTGTACCTGCTCAGGCCTTACCATCCTTAGAACGGCATTGGGCCCCACCATATATCGCTGTAAATTCTGGCGGCTACTGGGACCTGAGGTAGTTGGTACACTAGGACGTGTGGATGTGGCAGAACGGCCACGTCCTCTCCCAGCACCAGAGGGTCCACTAACACCACCACGACCATGTCCACGTCCGCGTCCCTTACTAGATGTTTTTCTCATTGTTATGGTTCACCACAACAACAAAAATATTATTTGGCCCAATGTATTGTATTCAAATTCAGCGGGATATAAATTTGAGGCCTAGTATTTAGGCGCTGGGTGACCGGTATGGATTTACTAACAGAATTAGACTTGGAAATGCACAGTAGCGTGTGTGTGAAGTTATTCTGAATGACCCTATGTGCACCTTGAATATTATATACCCTTTTAGGGATAGATTTCAAATAGCTCTGATATAGCAGAAACCACTAATTATGAAATTGCTAAATTGGGAATTGTATTTCAACCCAGAACAAAAAATGTGCTTTGACGGACACTAAATAACTTTCCCAGCCACAACAGGACAGCGGTAACGAGAGATTTAGCGGGATATAAATTTGAGGCCTAGTATTTAGGCGCTGGGTGACCGGTATGGATTTAGTGACAGAATTAGACTTGGAAATGCACAGTAGCGTGTGTGTGAAGTTATTCTGAATGACCCTATGTGCACCTTGAATATTATATACCCTTTTAGGGATAGATTTCAAATAGCTCTGATATAGCAGAAACCACTAAATTATGAAATTGCTAAATTGGGAATTGTATTTCAACCCAGAACAAAAAATGTGCTTTGACGGACACTAAATAACTTTCCCAGCCACAACAGGACAGCGGTAACGAGAGATTTAGCGGGATATAAATTTGAGGCCTAGTATTTAGGCGCTGGGTGACCGGTATGGATTTAGTGACAGAATTAGACTTGGAAATGCACAGTAGCGTGTGTGTGAAGTTATTCTGAATGACCCTATGTGCACCTTGAATATTATATACCCTTTTAGGGATAGATTTCAAATAGCTCTGATATAGCAGGAACCACTAAATTATGAAATTGCTAAATTGGGAATTGTACTTCAACCCAGAACAAAAAATGTGCTTTGACGGACACTAAATAACTTTCCCAGCCACAACAGTACAGCGGTAACGAGAGATTTAGCGGGATATAAATTTGAGGCCTAGTATTTAGGCGCTGGGTGACCGGTATGGATTTAGCGACAGAATTAGACTTGGAAATGCACAGTAGCGTGTGTGTGAAGTTATTCTGAATGACCCTATGTGCACCTTGAATATTATATACCCTTTTAGGGATAGATTTCAAATAGCTCTGATATAGCAGGAACCACTAAATTATGAAATTGCTAAATTGGGAATTGTACTTCAACCCAGAACAAAAAATGTGCTTTGACGGACACTAAATAACTTTCCCAGCCACAACAGGACAGCGGTAACGAGAGATTTAGCGGGATATAAATTTAAGGCCTAGTATTTAGGCGCTGGGTGACCGGTATGGATTTAGTGACAGAATTAGACTTGGAAACGCACAGTAGCGTGTGTGTGAAGTTATTCTGAATGACCCTATGTGCACCTTGAATATTATATACCCTTTTAGGGATAGATTTCAAATAGCTCTGATATAGCAGAAACCACTAAATTATGAAATTGCTAAATTGGGAATTGTATTTCAACCCAGAACAAAAAATGTGCTTTGACGGACACTAAATAACTTTCCCAGCCACAACAGGACAGCGGTAACGAGAGATTTAGCGGGATATAAATTTGAGGCCTAGTATTTAGGCGCTGGGTGACCGGTATGGATTTAGTGACAGAATTAGACTTGGAAATGCACAGTAGCGTGTGTGTGAAGTTATTCTGAATGACCCTATGTGCACCTTGAATATTATATACCCTTTTAGGGATAGATTTCAAATAGCTCTGATATAGCAGGAACCACTAAATTATGAAATTGCTAAATTGGGAATTGTACTTCAACCCAGAACAAAAAATCTGCTTTGACGGACACTAAATAACTTTCCCAGCCACAACAGGACAGCGGTAACGAGAGATTTAGCGGGATATAAATTTGAGGCCTAGTATTTAGGCGCTGGGTGACCGGTATGGATTTAGCGACAGAATTAGACTTGGAAATGCACAGTAGCGTGTGTGTGAAGTTATTCTGAATGACCCTATGTGCACCTTGAATATTATATACCCTTTTAGGGATAGATTTCAAATAGCTCTGATATAGCAGGAACCACTAAATTATGAAATTGCTAAATTGGGAATTGTACTTCAACCCAGAACAAAAAATGTGCTTTGACGGACACTAAATAACTTTCCCAGCCACAACAGGACAGCGGTAACGAGAGATTTAGCGGGATATAAATTTGAGGCCTAGTATTTAGGCGCTGGGTGACAGGTATGGATTTAGCGACAGAATTAGACTTGGAAATGCACAGTAGCGTGTGTGTGAAGTTATTCTGAATGACCCTATGTGCACCTTGAATATTATATACCCTTTTAGGGATAGATTTCAAATAGCTCTGATATAGCAGAAACCACTAAATTATGAAATTGCTAAATTGGGAATTGTATTTCAACCCAGAACAAAAAATGTGCTTTGACGGACACTAAATAACTTTCCCAGCCACAACAGGACAGCGTTAACGAGAGATTTAGCGGGATATAAATTTGAGGCCTAGTATTTAGGCGCTGGGTGACCGGTATGGATTTAGCGACAGAATTAGACTTGGAAATGCACAGTAGCGTGTGTGTGAAGTTATTCTGAATGACCCTATGTGCACCTTGAATATTATATACCCTTTTAGGGATAGATTTCAAATAGCTCTGATATAGCAGGAACCACTAAATTATGAAATTGCTAAATTGGGAATTGTACTTCAACCCAGAACAAAAAATGTGCTTTGACGGACACTAAATAACTTTCCCAGCCACAACAGGACAGCGGTAACGAGAGATTTAGCGGGATATAAATTTGAGGCCTAGTATTTAGGCGCTGGGTGACCGGTTTGGATTTAGCGACAGAATTAGACTTGGAAATGCACAGTAGCGTGTGTGTGATGTTATTCTGAATGACCCTATGTGCACCTTGAATATTATATACCCTTTTAGGGATAGATTTCAAATAGCTCTGATATAGCAGGAACCACTAAATTATGAAATTGCTAAATTGGGAATTGTACTTCAACCCAGAACAAAAAATGTGCTTTGACGGACACTAAATAACTTTCCCAGCCACAACAGGACAGCGGTAACGAGAGATTTAGCGGGATATAAATTTGAGGCCTAGTATTTAGGCGCTGGGTGACCGGTATGGATTTAGTGACAGAATTAGACTGGGATATGGCCAAAAAATAACCACACTATTGCTGGTTAAATGCACTTGGTGACGGGCGCAGCTTGCCCCTGATGTAGTATATGGCCAAAAAATGAACAGACTATTGCTGGTTAAATGCACTTGGTGTCACAGCTTGACGAACCACACTACTGAGGGTTAAATGCACTTGGTGACGGGCGCAGCTTGCCCCTGATGTAGTATATGGCCAAAAAATGAACAGACTATTGCTGGTTAAATGCACTTGGTGACGGGCGCAGCTTGCCCCTGATTTAGTATATGGCCAAAAAATGAACAGACTATTGCTAGTTAAATGCACTTGGTGTGATAGCTTGACCAACCACACTACTGAGGGTTAAATGCACTTGGTGACGGGCGCAGCTTGCCCCTGATGTAGTATATGGCCAAAAAATGAACAGACTATTGCTGGTTAAATGCACTTGGTGACGGGCGCAGCTTGCCCCTGATATAGTATATGGCCAAAAAATGAACAGACTATTGCTGGTTAAATGCACTTGGTGTGATAGCTTGACCAACCACACTACTGAGGGTTAAATGCACTTGGTGACGGGCGCAGCTTGCCCCTGATGTAGTATATGGCCAAAAAATGAACAGACTATTGCTGGTTAAATGCACTTGGTGTCACAGCTTGACGAACCACACTACTGAGGGTTAAATGCACTTGGTGACGGGCGCAGCTTGCCCCTGATGTAGTATATGGCCAAAAAATAAACAGACTATTGCTGGTTAAATGCACTTGGTGTGACAGCTTCACCCTGATGTAGGCTTTAGCCAAAAAACAACCACACCATTGAGGGTTAAATGCACTTGGTGACAGGCGCAGCTTGCCCCTGATTTAGTATATGGCCAAAAAATGAACAGACTATTGCTGGTTAAATGCACTTGGTGTGACAGCTTCACCCTGATGTAGGCTTTAGCCAAAAAACAACCACACCATTGAGGGTTAAATGCACTTGGTCGCAGCTTGGATGCACTTGGTCGCAGCACCGCACAAGACACAAAATGGCCGCCGATCACCCCGGAAAAAAGTGACTGACAAACGGTCTGGGCAGCCTAAAAACAGTGAGTGAGCATTTGAATTTCAGCAGCTCAATGATGCACAGCTGCAGATCGATCGATTAATCAAGTCCTTTGGAGGAGTTAATCTGCCTAATCTCGCCCTACTGTCGCATCCGCAACCTCTCCCTACGCTAATCAGAGCAGAGTGACGGGCGGCGCTATGTGACTCCAGCTTAAATAGAGGCTGGGTCACATGGTGCTCTGGCCAATCACAGCCATGCCAATAGTAGGCATGGCTGTGACGGCCTCTTGGGGCAAGTAGTATGACGCTTGTTGATTGGCTGCTTTGCAGCCTTTCAAAAAGCGCCAAGAAAGCGTCACAAAAGCGCCAAGAAAGCGACGAACACCGAACCCGAACCCGGACTTTTACGAAAATGTCCGGGTTCAGGTCCGTGTCACGGACACCCCAAAATTCGGTACGAACCCGAACTATACAGTTCGAGTTCGCTCATCCCTACTGATTACATTTTCTCACCGTTTCATTATCGGGATGCACTATGTACACTTTTGTCTACTATGTCATGGGTATAATGTGTATGCTATTTTAAATTGTTTTTGATGTTATGTAAATGGCCATAGTATTGGATAAGTAGACTGTCCAAATGGGGTATAGATGGATATGTTGCATTGAGAATAGATTGCGATTGCCTATACAAAATGTGGATCATGGCTGTTTTCGGTATGATCGCAATAACTGTTACTCACATCAGTGTCATTTGTGCGCATGACCGTCCGGCCCGTGCGTCCGCTTCCGCCCTCTCTCTAGTCCAGGTATGACGGTAGCGACGGCGATCTGCATCATTGGCGCGTGACCGCCCTCTCCTCTGCTGGCCTCAGGGGAAGGGCAGAAGTAGTTTGATGTGGCGGGCGCTGATTGGTCATGCGCTGTTTATGTGACAAGAAGTCATGTGATCTGAATCCTGTAATTCCATTGGTAGGCAGCGCTTTTTTTAAACCCGTTCTTTTCCCCTGACTCTTCACTCCTCCTGAGGAAGCGAACACATGCGAAACGCGTGTCGAGGAGCGCCATCACCCAGCTGTCAGCCCCTGCATTTTCAGTATGTTGCCCTATATTTTAGTTGCACCCCATGGCTAGCAGACGTGATTGGTTCCTGCCATGTTAGGGTTGACTTGATCTTTTCTGGGGCACATACATTTTTGTATTTATATTCCAAACTTATGACCCATCATACCCAGTGGGACGGTGTTCTAACATACAATTGGTCATTGGTTGGTATAACTGTTGATTATTATTGCTACAGGGTTGTCAGCAGGGTGGTGTGCAACTGTGGCTAGTCCCTGCTTATTCACACATATGTACTGTGTAATAATGTTTATTTTAAAAAGATATTAATAAACTAGATATTTTATTACCCATAATTGGTGTGTTAGCACTCCTTTCCTGTTGTGTTACATCGTATGTTTTGGGAGTGTACCATTTAATTGAGACCGTTGGTTATCCAATATTATAATGTAGAAACCGATAAACCCCCTGATAATACAAGTATCACACAGGGCCCCCCATGTAAAATACCCCATAGTGTTCCTCTCCCCCCTTCCCCCATATAAAATACCCCTTCTTTGTGGCCTCAGTAGATGCCCCCATAGTGCCCCCCAATAATGTGCCAGTAAAAAGTGCCCCCATAGTGCCCCCCAATAATGTGCCAGTAAGAAGTGCCCCATAGATGCCCCCCAAAAATGTGCCAGTAAGAAGTGTCCCCATAGATTCCCCCCCAATAATGTCCCAGTAAGAGGTGCCCCCATAGATGCCCCCCAATCATGTGCCAGTAACAAGTGCCTCTCCATGCCCCCCAATCATGTGCCAGTAACACGCGCCTCTCCATGCCCCCCAATCATGTGCCAGTAACAAGTGCCTCTCCAAGCCCTCCCATCATGTGCCAGTAACAAGTGCCTCTCCATGCCCCCTAATCATGTGCCAGTAACAAATACCGCTCCATGCCCCCCCCAATCATGTGCCAGTAATAAGTGCCTCTCCATGCCCCCCTAATCATGTGCCCCAAGTATTGTCCCATATAAAAATAAAAAACACTTATACTTACCTCCATGGCAGCAATGTGATGCAGGCCTCTTCCGGCCTGTGTCCCGCGATGTACGGCTCAGGTGGCGCGATGACGTCATCGCGCCGCCTGCACTGGCTTCTGTCAGGTTGCATGCCTTGTGGCCGGCAGCCTATCAGAGGAACAAGGAAGGGAGATGCCTCTCCCTCCCCTGCCCCGCCGCAGCACAGCCATCTGTATCGCTGTCCTGAGGACGGCGATACAGATGACTATGGAGATGAGCGTTTCCACAATGGCACCCCTCGCCAGGCTGTAAAAACGGCCCTGCGTCTACATATGGAAAGACAACACTAGCAAGTTTTAGATACTATCTTGGTACATGGTAAAGTAGAAGTGGCTTAGTTGCCCATAGCAACCAATCAGATTCCACCTTTCATTTTCCAAAGGAGCAGTAAACAATGAAAGATGGGTTCTACTTTACCAGTTTGATAAATGACCCCATTCATTTCTTAGGATGATATATAGAAATGCAGGAAATGCTGTGGTAAAATAAAAAACATTTAATACTCCTGTATATTGTCACAATAAAATACTGAGCTTCATAGAGCAAAAACATAAACGCTTGTGTCCTGTGTTTAATATTTCCCATAGACTTTCAGCTAACATCTGGAGTTGACATTTTATGCACAAAAAGTACCAAAAACATAGGTGCAGGAGAACACTACTAAAACCACAAAAGTGCAGAAAAATAATATAAAAAAATATGGGGGTAATTTGTTAAGACCGGCATTTTAGACCCCGCACGCAGTGGATCCCTCGAAGTTATGAAGAGGTGCCGGCCTCTACATAACTAATTAGAATCCTCTATATAACCTTGCCGGTCTAAATCTATGCCAGCTTCCTGGATAGCTTAAGTTTAGACCATTCCCTATGCCCAAGGCCTCTTTCACACGACCATTTTTTTTTTCCCGTTTACTGGCCGTTTTTTTGCGTTCCGTCAATGGTTCTGCAAAAAAACCTGAATGTACTCCGTATGAATTTGGTTTCCGTATTTCCGTTTTTTTTTTTCGTTCCGTTGAAGTTGAAAGATAGAACATGTCCTATTATTGCCCGCAAATCACGTTCTGTGGCTCCATTCAAGTCAATGGGTCCACACAAAAAACAGAACACATACGGAAATGCATCCGTATGTCTTCCGTATCCGTTATGTTTTTTGTAATTACTGTATACTGTATATGCCATACGGAAAAACGGAAGAGAAATGGAAACACAACGAAAAAGGAACAACGGATCCGTGAAAACACGGACCGCAAAACACTGAAAAAGCCATACGGTCATATAAAAGAGGCCTAAAACAGGTGATAAATGATAAATGAGACCCTTCTCTGCCCACACCACGCCCCTTTTTTTAGACGTGATGTGAGCAGTGAAAAGTCGCAGATTGCAGTGCAAATAACCTTTGCGCTGCAATCTGTGCCAGAAATAATCCGGTTAGTAAATGACCCCCTATGTGTGAACACACTTTTAAAAGGGTTTTCCAAGTTCTATAAAAAATGGGTCAAGGGGAATAAAATAATACAATGATAGAACTAAAAAGTCCTTTTAATTTAGGTTATGAGCTAACAGGCTCTCATAAACTAGAAATACACAAGCTTTCATGCATTTTCTATGTGACAGTTTATACATTGTTTTTTTTTTCTTTTCATTCGAAGACTTTTTAAAGAAAATAATGGAAGTTGCACTAGAAAATTGCGTTGTTTTCACCACCATAATTTTCTATAAGGTAATGGATAGGCTGTTTACTTGGCATTATTCCTTAGTGACAGTCATACATTCTGCAGAGCTGCTAAGTAAATGTTTAAAACTTACTCTATTTATTTAGAAGGTGAAAGTGATGCAACAGTCAGAAAGTTTTTTTCAATAGTTTACATTAGGGCGACTAACAGAGCTGGCTCCAAGTGTATGCAAGTTCCTGGGTGCATTGGCAGATCGACTATAGGCTCTACATGGTAAAATCCTGGTAAGACGGTCAGGTTATGAGGTCGGAGCTCAATGGTTGGATCCAGCTTGTTCTCCCTGGGAGATGCAGTGTCCTAATACAGTTGTGCTGTGTGTAATACAGAGACAGTGAGAACAAGAGACAGTGTACAGCACCTAAATAGACTGTGTCATCCTCCCACCACCTGCTGCGGTCAACTTGAGGAGCCGATAGATGGAGTAGCTCTAGTCCTGCACATTTACACCACCAAGCTGCTCTCAGAATTAACGCTCACACCCTGACTGCACCACTCACCTGCACATACCGCAGGAGAACTTGCTGCCCAAAGCACAGTCCAAAGCCTTGGGGTAGGAGTGGAAAAAATGCACCAAAATGCAAATGCTTTCAAAAATAGAAGAGTTAATAGTTTATTTTTATCAAATAACAAATTGCAAAGTGAATGAACAAAATAGAAATGTAAATCACATCAATATTTTATGTGACCACCCTTTGCCTTCAAAATAGCAGCAATTCTTCTAGGTATATTTGTGTCCAGTTTCTGAAGGAACTCGGCAGTGAAGTTGTTCCAGACATTTTGGAGAACCCAACCACAGATCTTCTGTTGAAGTAGGCTTGCTCAAATCCTTCTGTCTTTTCACGTAATCCCAGACAGACTTGATTATGTTGAGATCAGGATTCTGTGGACCCCATATAATCACTTCCAGGACTCTTTGTTTTTCTTTACACTGAGGATAGTTTTTAATCCCTTTCTGACAGGGCAATTTTCCATTTTTGCTTTTTTGTTTTTCACTCCTTGACTTCCTGGAGCCATAACTTTTTTTTTTTCCATTCACATATGCACCGAGCCCTGGAGGAGCCATTGCAGAGGATGGGAGTGGTAGTGGCACTGATGAAGTGTTGTGTCACAGTGTACTCCCTCCGATCATTGCTCCCTATGGACTGATGCAGTGGAAATGTTGTTTTTTGAAGAATGAGGCCAGAAGTAAAGGTAGAACAGTCTTTTTTTAACGAGTGCAAAGCTCAACATCATTCAATAACAGCAATTTGCAAGTGCAACTTTATGGCACCAGTAAGGACTATGGAGGCAGGTTGGATGGTTGCAGCTTAGCACTGGCATTGTACTGGCCTAGTAGTAGTCTGGGTGATGGGTGTCTTTGTCATTCACCTCACATCACCTCAAGTCTGTTCTTAAGGCTGAACAAAATTGATCCCTAAGGAGAATCCTTCATAAAAGCAGAAACTCGAAAATGTGCTTTCTTTTCTTTCCAAGGCTGCTGAGGACCTCCCCCAAGAAGGGAGGAACAAGGTGGTCAGCTCTGTTCCTTGCCAAACTTTGCTATCCATTCCTTACTGGTAGTTATGGCCCAAAACATATAAAATGCATAACAATACAATAATAATACAAACTATTTATAATAAAGTACTTGCAGATACCCCCAGATCTGGCGTACTGCACATAGCCTTCCGAGGGCTTGTTTTTTGCAGGACAAGTTTTACAATGTAATGGGAAGCTGTAAAAAAATGTAATGTGGATTTTGTTTTATGCATTAAAACTGACACGTAAACATCATTCTGCAGGTTAGTATGATTACAGGGCTGATTCTTTTTTTGGGAGATCTGTAGTTTTTATTGATACCACACTTCAAGTGTGTATGACTTTTTGTTCGTTTTTTATTTAATTTTATTTTGGAGGTGAATCGATGAAAAAACAGCAAAACAGCTGTTCAGATTTTTTCCCTCCTATTATGTTGTTCACTGTACAGGAAAAATACTTTTATACTTTAATAGTTTGGGCATTTTGGGACGAAGCAAATGATCTTTATTTTTCTTTTATGTATATTTTTATTATAGGGAAAGGGAGATGATTTTAATTTTTATACAGGGAGTGCAGAATTATTAGGCAAGTTGTATTTTTGAGGATTAATTTTATTATTGAACAACAACCATGTTCTCAATGAACCCAAAAAACTCATTAATATCAAAGCTGAATATTTTTGGAAGTAGTTTTTAGTTTGTTTTTAGTTTTAGCTATTTTAGGGGGATATCTGTGTGTGCAGGTGACTATTACTGTGCATAATTATTAGGCAACTTAACAAAAAACAAATATATACCCATTTCAATTATTTATTTTTACCAGTGAAACCAATATAACATCTCAACATTCACAAATATACATTTCTGACATTCAAAAACAAAACAAAAACAAATCAGTGACCAATATAGCCACCTTTCTTTGTAAGGACACTCAAAAGCCTGCCATCCATGGATTCTGTCAGTGTTTTGATCTGTTCACCATCAACATTGCGTGCAGCAGCAACCACAGCCTCCCAGACACTGTTCAGAGAGGTGTACTGTTTTCCCTCCTTGTAAATCTCACATTTGATGATGGACCACAGGTTCTCAATGGGGTTCAGATCAGGTGAACAAGGAGGCCATGTCATTAGATTTTCTTCTTTTATACCCTTTCTTGCCAGCCACGTTGTGGAGTACTTGGACGAGTGTGATGGAGCATTGTCCTGCATGAAAATCATGTTTTTCTTACCTTGCAGACTTCTTCCTGTACCACTGCTTGAAGAAGGTGTCTTCCAGAAACTGGCAGTAGGACTGGGAGTTGAGCTTGACTCCATCCTCAACCCAAAAAGGCCCCACAAGCTCATCTTTGATGATACCAGCCCAAACCAGTACTCCACCTCCACCTTGCTGGCGTCTGAGTCGGACTGGAGCTCTCTGCCCTTTACCAATCCAGCCATCTGGCCCATCAAGACTCACTCTCATTTCATCAGTCCATAAAACCTTAGAAAAATCAGTCTTGAGATATTTCTTGGCCCAGTCTTGACGTTCAGCTTGTGTGTCTTGTTCAGTGGTGGTCGTCTTTCAGCCTTTCTTACCTTGGCCATGTCTCTGAGTAGTGCACACCTTGTGCTTTTGGGCACTCCAGTGATGTTGCAGCTCTGAAATATGGCCAAACTGGTGGCAAGTGGCATCTTGGCAGCTGCACGCTTGACTTTTCTCAGTTCATGGGCAGTTATTTTGCGCCTTGGTTTTTCCACACGCTTCTTGCGACCCTGTTGACTATTTTGAATGAAACGCTTGATTGTTCGATGATCACGCTTCAGAAGCTTTGCAATTTTAAGAGTGCTGCATCCCTCTGCAAGATATCTCACTATTTTTGACTTTTCTGAGCCTGTCAAGTCCTTCTTTTGACCCATTTTGCCAAAGGAAAGGAAGTTGCCTAATAATTATGCACACCTGATATAGGGTGTTGATGTCATTAGACCACACCCCTTCTCATTACAGAGATGCACATCACCTAATATGCTTAATTGGTAGTAGGCTTTCGAGCCTATACAGCTTGGAGTAAGACAACATGCATAAAGAGGATGATGTGGTCAAAATACTCATTTGCCTAATAATTCTGCACGTAGTGTATATATTTTTTAATAACTTTTTACTAATATTAAGTCACCTTAGAAGACTTCAACGTGTGATTGTTAGATTGTTTCTCCCATAAACTGCAATTCATCAAAATTGCAGCCAATGAGAGATTTAATGCAATCCTATAGGGCAGGCCTGTGGTAGTTTTGAGTCCTCCTAAGGCTTGAGACTACCACAAGCAATGAACGCTTTAACCAATCTCAGCATGGAGCAGCCATTTAGGCCCCGGTAGCATAGCATTCCCAGAGAAAGCTGCCTCAGATGCTATGGTCACAATTGACAATGGCATCTGAGGGGTTATATGTCTGTTAAAGAGATTAAATGACTGATCGTCATTATCGCCTATCACAGACATTAGCTCTGGGTGTCTGCTGTGTAAAACACACACATTTTGTGAAGGTATTATTGACATTGGCTATGTTTAGGGGTGTTTGGGACCTTAGTCACATTCATTAAAACTCAGTTTTTCACAATTCCTGACAATTAACCTAGTACACAATCCCACTCTGAAGTCAGATATCATTACTATTATATTTCAAGAAAGTGAAATGTCAAAATAATACCAGAGATTAGAGATGAGTGAATCGAAGCTTATAAAGTGGAATTCGATCCGAATTTCAGGAAAAATTCGATTTGCACCGAATGCGAATTTCCTCGCGCTTTCTTGGTAACGAATCAAATTTTTTCTTAAAATGGCTGCTGCACGTGTGAGAGGGCAAGCAACTCTGGGAAGGCGGGATCACCCATAATGCCATACATGCAGCCACAGCCAATCAGCAGCCAGCCAGACCTGTGATGTCACAGCCCTATAAATAGCTTCAGACATCCTAGATTCTGCCATTTATCAGTGTACTTAGTGCAGGGAGAGACGTCAGCAGGCGTTAGGGACAGTGGTAGAAAAAACTTCATTGTACTAAAAATAAAAAAGGTTTACAAGTGCAGAGAAAGATTACTCAAGGTGTAGGGAAAGGATAGGGAGGAATCATAACACTGCATTTATGTTGAAAAGAGTTCAGTTGGGGAGGTTACAGCCTGGGTAATAGGAACATTTCTATTACACCTTTCAGCACTGACTGAGGATCCAAATTGCCTATATACAGCTCTGTAATTCCAGCAAACCGTTCTTATTGGTGTATGTTCTGTTTTAGACACAAATGGTGGAGTTGTTCTTACCTACCTCTTCACATTACAGACCCCATTTTGTAAAGGGGTTTCCCCCCGTTTGAATGGAGCTATTGATGGAAGTTAAGTGTTATAATGGCAGGCAATGCAAAAACATAAGAAATATATAATATTTACCAAATACATTTCCTTACGCCTCCACACCCACCCAATGCGGAAATCAGAAACGGCCAGTGATTGGCTGCTGCGGTCACATGTTATTGATGTGACATTACCACTACAGTAAAACATCCCAGAGGGCAGGAGCGACACCACTGGATCTGATGGATCATTTATTAAGCAATGTTTATTTTATTATTTTATTGCACTGCTCATAATTGCTTGATTTCAATTCGAAACTGGTAAAGTAATTTACAATAAAATCAACAACAAATGAGTAATACTTTGTTCCTTTAAAAATTCACTTTTATTAAAAATGATTAAAAAAATACTAATTATCATTTCATAATTACAGTAGGGATTCAAACATATTACGCCATAGTACTTATTCAATCACAGAACCATAACTGCATGATAGTATAAAGGTACCAAGAATCTTTAATACCCCGCATCTATCTCATTGGCCTAAGGTATGGCCAGCTACCTCTTTTTAATTAGTTACTAACAGCTATGATATATGGGGAAAGCGTGACATTTCCTGGGCAGTTCAATACCACCTCTAAACCAACCCCTAAATCATTTAAAGTCTTCCCTTACTATCCAATGAATGATAAAAATGTAATATCATGAAGTTGAACTATACTTGGACCTTCCTATCTGTGACATACCTTAGATTAGAATGTAAAATGGTGACTTCCCCTCAACGCACATTTCACGTTATTGCTTCGTCAGGAGGAAAGGCCATTCTGTTTTTTGTAATTATGTTTGCTTCATGGATATGCACCTGTGATTCTGAAGGTTTTAGTCTAAATTTTCTTGCAATATATTGGGGGTGGCACCCCTTTTAGACTGAACACGCCCATCTACCTGGGACTTCTGAGCACGTTTGTAGCTGGTTCCTACACTGCCCTGAATATTGTAGGCTTAAGTAAGTCCAAAGTGAGGCAGTATCTTTAGTGATAGGGACCAATCTGCGGAAGCCACCTTGACGCCTGGTAGGTGGGCCCGACACGTATGTGCGCTAAGAGCTTCCATTATTCATTTATACTCATTTATAGTCGGTATTGTACCACTTTTATCTAGAATGACCCCCATTTCTTAGCTCTATTGTTTGTATATATATAACGGTGTGCAGCCATTTTGTTATTTGTAATAATGTTTGCTTCATGGATATGCACCTGTGGTTCTGAAGGTTTTAGTCTAAATTTTCTTGCATAATAAAAATTATATCATATATAATACCAAGCAATGTAATTCATATCAAAATCATGAACATGATTGCTGGGGGGAAAAAAAAAAAAGTGACACATTATCCAGTGAATTATAAACAACAAAACCAATGCTGAAATTAGAAAAGGCCAGTGATTAGTTGCTGCGGTCACATGTTATTGATGTGACATCACCACTACAGTAAAACATCCCAGTGTAGAGGGCAGGAGCGACACCACTGGATCTGATCTGATGGATAAGTAATGTTTATTTTATTATATCAAGCTCACAATTGCTTGATTTTAATTCAAAATTGATCAAGTTACAATGGTGTTTGAAAGTTTGTGAACCCTTCAAAATTTGCATGATCCTTATTGGTCTGCCACTCCTGGGGACAGTAATAATGGTCTTGAATGTCTTCCATTTGTACACAATCTATCTGACTATGGATTGGTGGTGTCCTAACCCTTAAGAGATGGTTTTGTAACCTTTTTCAGCCTGACGAGCATCAACAACTCTTCTTCTGAGGTCAACATAAACTTTTGTTGTTTGTGCCAAGATACATTTCCACAAACATATCTTATAAAGAACAGACTTGACAGATTCCTGTTCATTACATAAGACAGGTCACCTAATCATACCTGATCGTCATGCCATTGACTAAAAACATCAGACTCTACTTTCACCTTCAAATTATCTGACATATCCTAAAGGTTCACATACTTTTGCCACTCACAGACATGTGATATCGAACCATTTTACTCAATAAATAAATAAATGGCCAAGTCTAGTACTTTTGATTTGTTTAATGTATCTTTATCTACTTTAAGGACTTGTGTGAAACTCTGATGTAGTTTTAGGTCAAATTCATGCAGAAATTTAGAATATTTTGAAGGGTTCACACACTTTAAAGCACCATTGTAATTACATAATTCATATTGACTGCCACAAAAATAGGCCATCCATGTACAATAACTGAAGCTTCAAGGCCGCATAAATAGAGGAGGAAGAAAGGAAGCAATGGAACTCTTTTAAATATAAAATCTAGATGAGATACAGAATAAGGGTCCATTCACACGTCCGTTTTTGGATTCCGCATCCGTTCCGATAAAAAACGGAACGTTATGCAGATCCATTCATTTTCAATGGATTCCGCAAATATTCGGACAGTACTCATGGTGCTCTCCGAATCCGTGATTCCGTTCCGTTCCGTGGGTTCCGTGCATTCGGATCCTGGAAAAAAATATACCCTGTCCTACTATTTGTCCGATTTTCCGTTCCGTCATCCTATTCTAGTCAATGGATCCGTCAAAAATCTGGAAGACATGCTAAAAGCATCCTCATGTCATCCAGATTTTCGGATCCGTTGACAGGAAATAAAAATAAAAAAGGCCAGCCCCCTGTGCCATGTGCTTTCAGCACCAGGGAAAGCTGTATCCTGTCTGCTGTGCTGAGTGTCTCCTCAGTAAAAACTTTGTGCAAAAAATTGCATATGAAGTTGAACGTTTGATCATCATGATCCAGGAGCGGCCATCCTTGTGGGATACAAGAAAGGACCAATATCAGGACCGTGCATTGAAGGACCGCTGTTGGGAGGAGATTGCAACAGAATTGATGACTGCAGCCTGGGAGTCGGCTAATATCGCCAAACGTGATAAAATTAGTGAGTATTAGGCCTCATGCACACGTCCGTGTTCCACAGCCGAGAGCGGACCGTGGAAACCCGGTCGGGATTCCTCCAGACAGCATGAGCGCACGGCGTCATTGGTTGCTATGACGCTGTGCGCTTCATGCAGCCGCTGCTGTACAGTAATACACTATACTAGTGTATTACAGAACAGCAGCGGCTGCATGAAGCGCACGGCGTCATAGCAACCAATGACGCCGTGTGCTCATGCTGTCAGGAGGAATCCCGGCTGGGTTTCCACGGTCCTCTCTCGGCTGTGGAACACGGACGTGTGCATGAGGCCTTATAAAATGTAATGTCTAATTTTTGTGTACAGATTCTATATTAGGTCCGTTTTTTGTGTCCTATCTGTCCTGGAACAGCATAGAAAGTGTACTTTTGAGTGTCAGTGATATTTGGGTGCTCATTAGAACATTTTCTATGCTGCTTCTGGACATGGACAATCACAGCGATTTGTAGATCAGAGATGTTCAACCTGCGGACCGGTATCCGGCAATGATGGGAGTAGTAGTTTTTCAAAAGCTGGAGGAACACAGGTTGAGCATCCCTGGTTTAAATTTTATTGTACAAGGCCTAGTCTTTATTGCTTTGCATACATTGGTTTTTCCTTTTGTGCAATGAATTAAAACCTGAGGTTGCATAGCAACTGTGGTTTAATATATTTGCAAATCCATTAACTCCTTCATATAGCATACATCTATTATTTTTGGTATAAAATTTAATGTTAATATAGTCACTTTTCAGGATTTATATAGAATGATGTGTGTGATAGGATTGGTTATTGCTGACCAACATGCAGCTATCCAGCTGTTGTACAACTACTACTCCCAGCATGGCCTTCTATAGGCTGACAGCTGTGGAGTATCCGGCAATGATGGGAGTAGTAGTTTCTCACCAGCAGGATAGCCACAGGTTGGACATATGTAGTGTAGGTGCTGATAGGGTCATATGGATTTTGTTCTTTATTCAGATGGCTCATGGATGCATTTGTGCAAAATTGGTTTTTAATTGATTGTGGTAGCTTAAAGGATTATGCTAGTCTCTTCTAAAATTATTAATAAAAAAATTTTATATTTGTTTTTATTTTTAACAGTAAAAGACTTAAAGAAACTGTGGTACTCGTACCGCGATCAATATCGCCGCAAACAAAATCTAAAGGCTCGTAGTGGCGATGGCTCCTTAAGAAAAAACCTTATTTATATACTCGTCAGCTTGAATTTTTGAAACCAATTATGGATTTAAGGAGGTAAGAGTTTTTATTTTTAATTATATATCCAATGTAATAAAATTTCTGTGTGATAGCACTGTCTCCGTGTGTGTGTACCCAGTTTTGCACTGGTCATGCATGGCCGATGACCTAGACGGACATATCGCTTCAGACAGGACTTGTACAGTAGAGATGTCCCGAACTATTCGCTGGCGAATAGTTCCCGGCGAACATAGCTTGTTCGCGTTCGCCGCGGCCGTGAACATATGCGATGTTCGGTCCGCCTCCTATACGTCATCATTGAGCAAACTTTGACCTTGTTCCTCACAGTCAGCAGACACATTCCAGCCAATCAGCATACCCTCCCTCCCAGACCCTCCCACCGCCTATCAAAAAGCAAGGACAGCATCCATCTTAGATTAATTCTGAAGCTGCAGTGTCACAAATTTCACTAAGTTGTAATCGCAATGCGATTAATACAGGTTATATTAATCGCATTGCGAATTCAACTTAGTGCTGGGTTCGTAATGGTTACAGTGGCATTGCTATGGCTGGTGTCACCCGGTGCGGTAGAAAATGGTGTCACCCCTGCCCCCTCCCCCCGAAGCCATAATAAAGAGATAAAGAGAAAAAAAAAAGAAGTCACTAAGTCAGCTCCAATCAGATATCTGCATAGACCCAGAGTCTTGGTCTATGTGCAGATATCTGATTGGAGCTGACTTCTTATTTTCTCTTTTGCACATAAACGTTTAAACTATATTCCTTAGTAAAAATGACCAGTCCACACCATGTGGGTCTATATTTATGAGGGCCCCGCTGAGCAAAGATTAGTAAATGTGGCCGGGTGGCCCCAGCCCACAGTTCAACCCAACCCCTTATGTCTCCTGGCCTGGGGCCGTCTCTATAATAATCCACCAGTAATTTATGAATGGGGTTAGGTTATTAACTTATTATTATTGGGGTATTATTAAAATAATTTGGTCTATAAAGTCAGAGCCGCTCTACCTACCTCCTCCTCCTGACACCAGAGACTCCTGCAGGGCAGCTACCGCGGCGCCCCACCGCTCACCAGGCTGCAGTGAGTCACACCCCCGTCCCCCTTTACCACGTGACGGTGAGACCAATACAACCATTATGAACTCGCGAACATTTGTGGAAATTCGCGTTCGCCGCTCGCGAAAGAAAATTTTATGTTCGCGACATCACTATTGTACAGACATCATTCAATTGATCATTTATTTTCAACTTTTTTTGTAAGCCAAAACCTGAAGTGAAGGCTACTCAGAGATTAGGAATAATAAAAATAACTGCACCTGTTCTGAGTTTGTGACCCACAACTGGTTTTGGCTCAATATAGAAATAAGTGATCAAAAAACGGATATGTGAACAAGGCCACACAATAGCATGGGGTCAGCAGCCTGACTACCCGTATATATAAAAAAAACCTATAGCAGTCATGTCCAACCTGCGCCAATCCAACTGCAGCAAAACTACAACTCCAAGCATGCCCTAGTAGCTGTAAGCTATGTACGAAAGTTGGGAGTTGTAGTCTTACTGTAGTGCTGTAGGTTGGACATGACTGCCCTATAGGAAGATCACTGCTGCAGAGAGGCTGACAATTTATAAAAATAGAGCTTCACTGTTATTTAAATATTTTTTTAAATTTAAATTTTAAGTTTGGAATATTTTTTTTATAGATTCTTAAGTTTGTTTTGATTATTTCATTGTGCACGCGCTATGCACTGTCCAGTCAAGTAGGGGTTCTACTACTGTTCAATTTTAGCACGTTAGTTGAAATTATTTATATGTATATTTCTATAGAATTTTAATATTTTTTTAAAATTTATAGAACTGTGGATAATCTGTCATCGGATTCAACTCCAAACGCAACAGGGAATCTTTCACAAGAGGCCTCGCAAGCACCACTAGAAGAATCCAGAGAAGAAATTCCGGAAAATACTAGTGAACCGATTATTACAACATCTCCTGAAATTACAGCAAATGTGGTTTCTCCTCCAGTTCAAGAGCAACCTGTTCGCCCTTCTTCAGGCAGACAACGGCGCAGACACGAGGTTAAGAACTTGATGCTCGGGTTCTTCAATTTCTAAATCAGAATCGGTTGGACAGTTTAGAAGAAAGAACAATAAGAAGTCTGGCATCAAGTCTCGCTGGTGTGCCTGAGGAACGGCAAACACGTTGTCTCTCATCACTGTGCTTATTATTGGATCTCTATAGACACAGTGAACCATTTGACATTGTGTATCAAATGGAGCTTTTAAGAGATCAGCATCTCAACATAGAAACGCCTCTATACAGGTTAAATGGGCCAGAACCTCCAGTTACACCGGGCCCTTTTACCAGGGAATTATTTGATATCTAAAAAAATTTTATTTCCGGATCATTTTATTACAAGAAAATAATATATTGTTAACGTTAAATGTTAATAAAAAATGTTTTAAATGATATTTAACGTCTTTTTTAAAGAAAAAAATAATAATAAAACTTTCACAATGGTGTGAGCAGGATCCGTGTTCCTGCGGGGGATCAGCCTTTACGATCCATTAAGGTAGATCAACGTGGTGTTTTATTTCTGCACTGGCCCCATTCACTTGTGCACAATTCCATTATACAATGAATGGGGCTGGAGCAGAAAACTAGCAGAACAGTTGTATAGATTCAGCACATAATTGCACATGCAGATTTTTTATTTATTTTTTATTTAGGAATACATTTTATATTAATGAACTACTATTAGTGTAGGTCAATAACATAAAATGAAATAATTTTTTGGAAATAAATTCTAGGTGAAACTTCAGCTTAAATTAGACAGTACATGATGGCTTGCATTGTTTAAATCACTAGAATGCATGTACAGAATGTAGCTTACTACAAACCCAAAAAAACATCATGTGCTGTCCCCTTTAAATGCTGATGTTCTATACTTACCTAGTCTGCATAGAAGTTAATTTGTAGATTGCGGGGCTGAATACCTAATGTGTTGTTCAAATTCAGAGATGAACCCAGACATATCCCATTAAAAAATTATTAGATATGGGACACATTAGAGTTCAGCTCTGAACCAGGACAACAAGTAATTTTAACATAAAATTCAAATTTAATTTTTAAATTGAGACGTAATTAAAAATGAGGTATTAGAAGGTATTTTCACCAAAAATTTTGTTTTTACAAAATACCTCAGCCCGCAAGCCCACGTCAAGGGTCCTCATTCTCTTGTGAGTCCCTAATCTAAACTAACAACAGGGGATCTAACTAAACTAAGAAAAAAAAAATTGGGAAAAAATGTAAACCAGATTCCAGCTGAAATCAACGTCTTCCACGGATGGCATCCAACTGCCACGACAATGCCCCCTCAGGGCTGCAGAAGTAGTCGGCATAGAGTTCCCGAACAGCTAGTCCAGCTGTTCCAGGTCGTCCAGGCCGGCTCAGGTCTAAACTGACAGGAGAAGTCATATTTAGGCCCAATTCTGCATCTGTGGAGGCATCATGGATCCTGGTGAAGTTGTGTAGCAGTACACAAGCCTGTATCACCAGGGTGGCATTGTCCGGATTCATCTGTATAGATGACAAGAATACTCTCCACTTAGTGGACAGTATTCCAAAAGCGCACTCCACATACCGACGGGCGCGAGTCAATCGTTAGTTGAAGCTGCGCTTCCTGTCATCCAGATCGCGTCTAAGGAAGGGCTGCATCATGTGGGGTGACAATGCGAATCCTTTGTCTGCCACGATCACAAATGGAACCGGTGGACCTGCAGATCCGGGTAGTCTACTGGGCTCTGGCAGGGCAAGCTGGTTTGTCTGAAGCCGTTCACCCATTCTGGAAGCACTAAAGATGCGGGCGTCTGAAGTGCTCCCATAGGCCCCGATATCCACAATTACAAACCTGTAGTTACTGTCAGCAAGGGCCATCAGCACTACAGAAAAATATTGCTTGTAATTGAAGTACCGGGACCCTGAGTGAGGCGGCTTCTTCACACGGATATGCTTACCGTCCAGTGCCCCAATGCAGTTAGGAAACTGCGCTGATTGGTAAAATCCCTCGGCGATCCGTAGCCAATCTTCCGCCTTGGGGGTGGGCATCACCGCTTCCCAGTGGCGTTGCTAGGGCTGGTGTCACCCTGTGCAGTAGAAAATGGTGTAACCCCCCCATGTGCCAGTATCATAGTGCCATCCCCCCAAAAAAAGTGCCAGTATCATAGTGCCATCTCCCCCCCCAAAAAAAAGTGCCAGTATCAAGTGCCTCTCTCCTTCCCACCCCCCATGTGCCAGTATCATAGTGCCAAACCCCCCCATGTCCCAGTATCATAGTGCCATCTCCCCCCCCCCAAAATAAATGCCAGTATCAAGTGCCTCTCTCCTTCCCACCCCCCATGTGCCAGTATCAAGTGCCAAACCCCCCATGTGCCAGTATCATAGTGCCATCTCCCCCCAAAAAAGTGCCAGTATCAAGTGCCTCTCTCCTTCCCACCCCCATGTACCAGTATCATAGTGCCAAACCCCCCATGTCCCAGTATCATAGTGCCATCTCCCCCCCCCACAAAAAAAGTGCCAGTATCAAGTGCCTCTCTCCTTCCCACCCCCATGTGCCAGTATCAAGTGCCAAACCCCCCCATGTGCCAGTATCATAGTGCCATCTCCCCCCCCCAAAAAAGTGCCAGTATCAAGTGCCTCTCTCCTTCCCATCCCCCATGTGCCAGTATCATAGTGCCATCCCCCCCCCCCAAAAAGTGCCAGTATCAAGTGCCTCTCTCCTTCCCACCCCCATGTGCCAGTATCATAGTGCCAAACCCCCCCCATGTGCCAGTATCAAGTGCCTCTCTCCCCCATGTCCCAGTATCAAGTGCCTCTCTCCCCCCCATGTGCCAGTATCATAGTGCCAACCCCCCATGTGCCAATATCAGGTGCCTCTCCCCCCCCCATGTGCCAGTATCATAGTGCCAACCCCCCCCCCCCATGTGCCAATATCAGGTGCCTCTCTCCTTCCCCCCATGTGCCAGTATCAGTGCCAACCCCCCCCCCCCCCAAGTGCCAGTAGCCAGTATCAGGTGCCAACCCCCCTCCCCCCATGTGCCAGCATCAGGTGCCAACCCCCCCTTGTGCCAGTATCAGGTGCCTCTCTCCTTCCCCCCATTTGCCAGTATCATAGTGCCAAACCCCCCCACCCCCATGTGCAAGTATCATAGTGCCAACCCCCCCCCCCACCCCCATGTGCCAGTATCAGGTGCCAACCCCCCTTCCCCCATGTCCCAGTATCAAGTGCCTTCCGCTCCCCCCATAGCAGCAACAGTCGGGTATTAAAAAAAACATTTATACTTACCTCCATATCAGCGATGCAGCCTCTTCCTCTGTCCCGCCCTGTATGTCCATATATGGAGTCAGTGCTTGTGTATTTCAGAAAAGTTTCTGCTGGGATTCAAACCCACGACCTTCTGTATCAGAGGCAAAGCACTTACCCACACTGAAATAATATGAGACTTCTACTGTTATAGCTGGCTAAGTGTACATCTATACACATGACAGCTGCCCCAACACACCCAGCACTACTATATCTCTATATGACAGCTGTCCCAGTACACTCAGCACTGCTATATCTCTATATATGATGTACACTTAGCCAGCTATAACAGTAAAAGTCTCAGATTTTTTCAGTCAGAAGCATTGCAGCTCTTATGGCTGTGTGGGTAAATGCTTTGCCTCTGATACAGAGGGTCGTAGGTTCGAAACCCAGCAGAATCTTTTCTGAAATACAAAAATTCAGAAGGTCGTGGGTTCGTATCCCAGACACATCCTCTCCTGAGATGATTATGCCTGGGATTCGTAAATGAGAAGTGTGCAAGTTGCCGGCCCTGCTGGTGTCACCCGGTGCGGCCCGCAACGCCACTGCTGCTTCTCTGACTTTGCAGGTATGACAGACAATCTTAGAGATTGTAGAGATTCCGAGTAGAAACTCAAAGTGCAGAGAAGCAAATGAGTTCCCAGTAGCAAGGAATCTGAAAGAAAAAAGAAAAAATTAGTTTGCTAACAATCATTTTCATAAATTATTATTAGATATAGTATTTATATTATGAAAAATTCACTTACCTCAAGGTGACTATTAACCTTTGCTCTGGAGATATGCTGTGCCGCATACTTGTGTCCTGGAAACTGAGGTCAGGGTGGAGATAGACCAGAAGATGGTCAAAAGCCTCCATGGACATACGACAGTAAGATTTGAACTTATAGGGGTCCTGTCGCAGGTCATTAAATAATGTGTGGAATTGACCTTTCTGAAGTCTCTGAGCAATAATCGGATGTACCCAGTGTCGTCTCCTCTTTGTCCCCGGCTCTTCGTTCAACATAGCTGATTGCCGTCCGAATCGCAGAGAAATAAGCCAGTGAAGGAGTACATTATCCAAGTCTTCAGACATGACGATCGGTGAGATAACTGTAGAAAACTAAGCTAGCAAGGCAGAGATTTCTTACACAGCTCCTACTACACCAAAAGCACAATAAAATGGCCCCTGTTCTAGAAGATGTCCTCTGTTTTCAACACTTTTTTTTTTGGTACCCTAGCAACATCTATTCCTCCTCCTCTTTTTTCTTTTGGAAAAAAAAACAAAAAACGGAATCACGGAAACACGGAACAGATTCGGAAGCACTTAAGTAAAAAAACTGAAGGTTGTACAGAAAAAAGGATCAGCAAAAAAGGAACGTTTATCTAGAAAGGTAAAAATACTGACATGTGAATGTACCCTAAAGGAGCATAGATAGAGGGGGCTCCAAGAAGCCTTAGCCAGGGATTTTAGATTCAGAGCTAGGGCCATCAACTGATTAATTGCCCAGGGTAAAGAAAGCCTTGTTATGTCTCTGCACAAAAAAATAACCAGTGTCTGCAACACCGAATGTGTTTAAGCTAAAAAAATATACATTTTCCCTTTCTGTATGATTATATTTCAGTATATCAAAAAGTTCCGTTGCAGAAAATGATTTTTCTTTGGTAAATTGGACATATTCTTATAAATTGCATTACTGCTAAAGTAACACTGGAGACCTATTTTACTGAACAATTGAAGGTGTAAGTCTTTGAAGTTACCAGCACTTGCACTTCTTCTTTTAAATCTACCCATGGTACACTAGGGAGGTTATTTGGATTGTTCTGCAAATTGGATTCAGCAGTTATATTGGCTGACAGAAAGAAATAGGTTTCTATACTTTATAGGGCAGTCAATAATCCATTACGCCCCAATGTCATTTGGCTTGCAGTTTATCCTTTGTTTTGAATCGGTTTTTTTTCTACCTCATAGTAAGTACTCTGTGCTCATGTGATTTGCCATGGAAAATGAGCGCTGAGGGTAGAAACAAATTTCAAGTCGCCCGAAAGTTCATTGAACACGAATGCATATATACACTCTGCAAAATGAAATTGACAGGAACTTGAATTCTTAGCGCTAACTTTTGGAAGCCATTACTCTATTTCACAGCAATTCAAACACAATAATGACACATCTTCTTAACTCCCTAGGTGGACTGTAAAATCTATATATGTAAATACTGCAATAAATCACGGCACAGGAAACGGAGTACAAGACACAGTCATATTCCTACTTTATTCATTTTCCATTCCTGTTCATAGAAGGTACAATCTTTCATGTGGCTTTCAGCTTTGCAGACCAAAATTTCAGCAAATACACTGTAACAACACTCTGCAAACAGAATTTATGAACTAATGCTATATTCACTATATGAAAATGAACATAAGGTACTTAGCTAATTTTTTATCAAAATTACAGTATTTGTGCCCATCTACCACAAAATAACCTCTGTCTAGATGGGAACCAACTCTAGATGATACCTTTCTCTGTGCCAACTGACCTCTTAATATAGGGAGAGCAGGCTCCACATGTATACTCTTTGCTAGCATCCCTCATGTGAATTCAGGGAAAACAGACTACAACTATATACTGCACTAATTAAAAACAGCCAGGTTTAAGGATGAGTTAGTTTGGAGTGTACGACCAAAATAGAGATCACCACACCTCCAGATGCATACTGCAAAATCAAAAGGCCGCATGCAAATGACCATAAGCATTTTGCGGTCCAAAAACTATGGACACCTTCCGTGTGCAATCTGCATTTTTCTCACAACCATCTGTCTGTTCTGTCGTCTGTTCAGAATAGTGATATAAATGTGTTGTTTCTTCACAATGTCATCCTAAAAAAGTTTCAATGTAATGTGTCTATGTAAATAGCTGGTTGGGAGGAGCTATAAACTAGCTGGGTTGTTAGGGGCGGTGCTGGAGCTGTGATAGAGAAAGAAGAAGTGCATCATGGGTTTGGTTGGACACAGCAACAGGAAGTTCTATATACAGGGTGCAAAGAAACCATGGTGATTTGTTTACATGTTGTAATTGGGTCAGGATGGTCAAAATTGAAAAAAACCTATAGGAAAGATGTACATGTGGTAATCAACTATGAGTTTATCTGTCAAATACTGTACTAATTCAAGGAAAACCCAGTTAAGTACCAAACTTGGGATTAAAGGGTATGTCCTACGAAAACAGCTACTTTTAAAAAACATAGGTGAGGTGATAAGCAAGGGTCAACTTTTATAACCCCTGGCAATTAGATGCTATAACCATGGGAGCTTGATTCCAATGGAGCAACGTGATTGTCCATGTGTCACGTCTGCCAGACTGATCGCCACTTTGTCAATTATGGAAAATTAAAGTAGGTTAGCAACCTCTGTGATGTCTACGTATAGCAGGGCTCATAGACTGGAGTTCTTCTCAGATGTATGAAACTTTTCAACTGACATATTGTATAAAAGGCCAGAAAAAGATTTAATATAGCTGCTAGATTTATAAAGCTACTATATAGAGGGAGTCTTTCACCAGGGAAATTACTGTTAAACCAGGCACAACGCCTTGTAGGACTAGCTCAGTTGAATGGAGAAATAGTACTTTTACTTCATATGTAAATGAATAGTCAAGAGCACCAAGGGCGGGCCCAAGCCACTTTGTGCACCTTTACTCAGTCTACTTCCTCTGCCAGCCCCTCCCTCTCCTTCTTGATTGACAGGACCAGGTTCCCGCATAGTCATATCACCTGGCCCTTTCAATAATACATTAAATAGTATTTTTAGAAGACATAAAAATTGCAGTTTGAATGTGATATAAATGGTTTGAATCATAATAATTAAATGTTGATCATACCTGTATGACTTTAGATTGATTGAGATGTTGTGAAGAGGTCTTGCTGCATAAAACACTTTATATAACTGTTCATGGCCTATTAACCACTTCAACCCCGCTAGCTGAAACCCCCTTCATGACCAGGCCACTTTTTACACTTCTGCACTACACTACTTTCACCGTTTATCGCTCGGTCATGCAACTTACCACCCAAATTAATTTTACCTCCTTTTCTTCTCACTAATAAAGCTTTCATTTGGTGGTATTTTATTGCTGCTGACATTTTTACTTTTTTTGTTATTAATCGAAATTTAAAGTTTTTTGCAAAAAAATGAAATTTTTCACTTTCAGCTGTAAAATTTTGCAAAAAAAACGACATCCATATATAAACTTTTCGCTAAATTTATTGTTCTACATGTCTTTCATAAAAAAAAAATGTTTGGGCAAAAAAAAATGGTTTGGGTAAAAGTTATAGCGTTTACAAACTATGGTACAAAAATGTGAATTTCCACTTTTTGAAGCAGCTCTGACTTTCTGAGCACCTGTCATGTTTCCTGAGGTTCTACAATGCCCAAACAGTAGAAAACCCCCACAAATGACCCCATTTCGGAAAGTAGACACCCTAAGGTATTCGCTGATGGACATAGTGAGTTCATAGAACTTTTTATTTTTTGTCACAAGTTAGCGGAAAATGATGATTTTTTCTTTTTTTTTCTTACAAAGTCTCATATTCCACTAACTTGCGACAAAAAATAAAAAATTCGAGGAACTCGCCATGCACCTCACGGAATACCTTGGGGTGTCTTCTTTCCAAAATGGGGTCACTTGTGGGGTAGTTATACTGCCCTGGCATTCTAGGGGCCCAAATGTGTGAGAAGTACTTTGCAATCAAAATGTGTAAAAAATGGCCTGCGAAATCCGAAAGATGCACTTTGGAATATGTGCCCCTTTGCCCACCTTGGCTGCAAAAAAGTGTCACACATCTGGTATCGCCGTACTCAGAAGACTTAGGGGAATGTGTTTTGGGGTGTCATTTTACATATACCCATGCTGGGTGAGAGAAATATCTTGGCAAAAGACAACTTTTCCAATTTTTTTATACAAAGTTGGCATTTGACCAAGATATTTCTCTCACCCAGCATGGGTATATGTAAAATGACACCCCAAAACACATTCCCCAACTTCTCCTGAGTACGGCGATACCAGATGTGTGACACTTTTTTGCAGCCTAGATGCGCAAAGTAACCCAAATTTCTTTTAGGAGGGCATTTTTAGACATTTGGATCCCAGACTTCTTCTCACGCTTTAGGGCCCCTAAAAAGCCAGGGCAGTATAAATACCCCACATGTGACCCCATTTTGGAAAGAAGACACCCCAAGGTATTCAATGAGGGGCATGTCGAGTTCATAGAATTTTTTTTTTTGCATAAGTTAGCGGAAATTGATTTTTTTTTTGTTTTTTTCTCACAAAGTCTCACTTTCCGCTAACTTAGGACAAAAATTTCAATATTTCATGGACTCAATATGCCCCTTAGCGAATACCTTGGGGTGTCTTCTTTCCAAAATGGGGTCACATGTGGGGTATTTATACTGCCCTGGCTTTTTAGGGGCCCTAAAGCGTGAGAAGAAGTCTGGAATATAAATGTCTAAAAAATTTTACGCATTTGGATTCCGTGAGGGGTATGGTGAGTTCATGTGAGATTTTATTTTTTTACACAAGTTAGTGGAATATGAGACTTTGTAAGAAAAAACAAACAAACAAAAAATATATATATTTCCGCTAACTTGGGCCAAAAAAATGTCTGAATGGAGCCTTACGGGGGGGGTGATCAATGACAGGGGGGTGATCAATGACAGGGGGTGATCAATGACAGGGGGGTGATCACCCATATAGACTCCCTGATCACCCCCCTGTCATTGATCACCCCCCTGGTAAGGCTCCATTCAGACGTCCGTATGATTTTTACGGATCCACGGATCGGATCCGCAAAACACATGCGGACGTCTGAATGGAGCCTTACAGGGGGGTGATCAATGACAGAGGGGTGATCACCCATATACACTCCCTGATCACCCCCCTGTCATTGATCACCCCCCTGGTAAGGCTCCATTCAGACGTCCGTATGATTTTTACGGATTCATGGATCGGATCCGCAAAACACATGCGGACGTCTGAATGGAGCCTTACAGGGGGGTGATCAATGACAGGGGGTGATCAGGGAGTGTATATGGGTGATCACCCCTCTGTCATTGATCACCCCCCTGTAAGGCTCCATTCAGACGTCCGTATGATTTTTACGGATCCATGGATACATGGATCGGATCCGCAAAACACATGCGGACGTCTGAATGGAGCCTTACAGGGGGGTGATCAATGACAGGGGGGTGATCAATGACAGGGGGTGATCAGGGAGTGTATATGGGTGATCACCCCTCTGTCATTGATCACCCCCCTGTAAGGCTCCATTCAGACGTCCGCATGTGTTTTGCGGATCCGATCCATGTATCCATGGATCCGTAAAAATCATGCGGACGTCTGAATGGAGCCTTACAGGGGGGTGATCAATGACAGGGGGTGATCAGGGAGTGTATATGGGTGATCACCCCTCTGTCATTGATCACCCCCCTGTAAGGCTCCATTCAGACGTCCGCATGTGTTTTGCGGATCCGATCCATGTATCCATGGATCCGTAAAAATCATACGGACGTCTGAATGGAGCCTTACAGTGGGGTGATCAATGACAGGGGGTGATCAGGGAGTGTATATGGGTGATTACCCCTCTGTCATTGATCACCCCCCTGTAAGGCTCCATTCAGACGTCCGCATGTGTTTTGCGGATCCGATCCATGTATCCATGGATCCGTAAAAATCATGCGGACGTCTGAATGGAGCCTTACAGGGGGGTGATCAATGACAGGGGGGTGATCAATGACAGGGAAGTGATCAGGAAGTCTATATGGGTGATCACGCCCTTGTCATTGATCACCCCCCTGTAAGGCTCCATTCAGACGTCCGTATGCGTTTTGCAGATCCGATCCATGTATCCGTGGATCCGTAAAAATCATACGGACGTCTGAATGGAGCCTTACAGGGGGGTGATCAATGACAGGGGGGTGATCAGGGAGTCTATATGGGGTGATCAGTGGTTCATAAAGGGTTAATAAGTGACAGGGGAGGGGTGTAGTGTAGTGTAGTGGTGTTTGGTGCTACTTTAGTGAGCTGCCTGAGTCCTCTGGTGGTCGATCCAAACAAAAGAGACCACCAGAGGACCAGGTAGCAGGTATATTAGACGCTGTTATCAAAACAGCGTCTAATATACCTGTTAGGGGTTAAAAAAATCACATCTCCAGCCTGCCAGCGAGCGATCGCCGCTGGCAGGCTGGAGATCCACTCGCTTACCTTCCGTTCCTGTGAGCGCGCGCGCCTGTGTGCGCGCGTTCACAGGAAATCTCGGCTCTCGCGGGAGGACGCGTATATGCGTCCACCCAGAAGAGCAGGGCCGCCGGCAGGATGCAATCCTGCGTACGGCGGTCCTGGAGTGGTTAATATGAAGATTAATTCACCTCTGAGGGTTTCTGCTTCAATATAAGATCTGGCATCTCAGAAAGTCATACATCAGGTGAGCAAGTAATTGGAGAAAAGAGCAGACTAGTATTCACAGAGCTGGAATAATGAATTTTACTCACTGACATTTCATTCCTTCTTTGCTATTTTTTAAAGTGGCTTATTTTTATGTACTTTAATATCTATATTTTTACAAATTTTCATCAAAACTGACTTTATAATTCACATATAAATATGAGACTAAGAGCTTATTTACACAGCCATGTCCACTTTTCCGTCTGCAAATAATACATTAGTGAAAAAATAGATAGCTTCTGTGTGCATTCGATATTATAGTCACAACCTACAACATAAATGGCTGTTCCACAAGAACAGAATAGGACCTGCAGTCAATTTCTCAGAATGGGTACATGGATCTGTTTAAAAATGTGAATAGTCCCAATGACCTGTACAGTACAGTGTTCTGTTCTTTTTTATTTTAAAAGGGATAGTACATGGAAGAAAACGACAGTTGTGTGAATAAACTTTTAGACTTTTACATATAGCGTCTCTACTTGGCTATCTCTAAAACTGCCATCAAAACAGATGGAGTGCCAGGGCACATGCTAAATTGGCCACTTCGTTCACTTCCGAGGAGAAGGGGGGGTCTGGTCCACAGAATATGGGGCCCCTGATCTTGTGATCTGTGGGGGTGGATATGGGATAACTACATAAGTGCTCATGCAAATGAGCTTGTTTTCCCCGTGTCCGTGCTGTGGATGATAAATGGCAGTCTGCAATGCACAGGCATCTTCCATATGCACACCGTTTGCAAATGCGGACTCATTGACTTGCAAGAGATGGTCCGCACCACAAAAAAATAGGACATGTTCTATTTCTTTGCGGTGTGGAGGCATGGACCGAAATCCCACAGAAGCGCTTCGTAGTGCATCTGGGAGTTTCCGATCCGTGCCTATGCCCAGCACCATTCCGTATCTTGAGGATTGCGGACCCATTTAAGTTGCAATACAGGCATAAGGCACACACGCTCATGTGCATGAGCCCTAACTGGAATAGTCCTTTAAGGCTACTATTCCCTGGTTTGTATTTTGTATCAATAAAAACCAGGAGTGCGACATTGAGAAAAAAATATAATTGAAAAACCTGTGCCTACTATGTTTTGGATCAACTCCTGGTTTTGGTTGACAAAATCCCTTGATTCATTCTCGTCTTGACTACTGCAACTCATTACTAATCGGTCTTCCTCTAACTAAACTCTTCCCCCATCAGTCCGTCCTAAATGCAGCAGCCAGGCTCATCTATCTATCCACCCGCTACACTGATGCTACTAGTCTGTGCCAGTCTATTCACTGGTTGCCCATCCCCTACAGAATACATTTCAAACTTCTCACCCTTGCCCACAAAGCTCTCTACAGTGCCGCACCTCCATACATCTCCTCCCTCATCTCCATCTACCACCCTACTCGTGCTCTCCATTCTGTTAGTGACCTAAGATTAATAACCTCCATAAGTTACACCTTTCACTCCCGTCTTCAAGACTTTTCTCGAGCTGCACCTACTCTCTGGAATACTCTGCCTCTGAATTTTAGGTCAATTCACAACTTCTCCACCTTCAAACGTGTCTTAAAAATACATCTTTTTAGGCGGGATTATCAAACTACCTAAAATGACTATTCCTCAAGTAAACCTCTCCCCCACCAACTCCTCTGGCCTGAGGTCGATCCTTCAAAAGTCCCACACCCAAAGCAGATTGGCCTACACCAGTGCTTTCAGTTCAATAATGGCTTGAATCCTACTTATCACAATCAACTACATTATGTGTCACCCCTGACTCATAGGGCCAGATTTATCATTAGCTCAGGTCAGAATAATGGAGTGAAAAAGTCCCAAAAATTCCCAAACGCTAGAACTGCGCACAAATTTGCGACTTTTTTCTGCTCTGCACTATGCTCGCCAGTTTTCTGAAAGTGGGCGTGTTTTCTTATGTAAATGAATCTCTAGACACATTTACTATTGGGAGTATTTAAAAAGTCGCAAAAAAGTCGCAAATTTCACTCCAGTGAGGACCATGCTTATCTTATGAGACTTTTTAATAGAACATGCGACTTTTTCATAAAAACGTGCGACTTTTGTAAAGTTGCTTACTGACGGATAAACTGCTACCGTCAAACCACATTTATTACAGTCTTAAAGGGCCGATCATAAATCTGACTTGGCTAAAACTGACTTTAGCCATATGTGAAAGTGGAGTGAGCTGTCAGAGTCATGATAAATCTGGCCCATAGTGTTTCAGTTGTATTAGCCAGTTACTTTTGTTATGTACATGAACCCTAAGAAAATGTAAAGCGCCGTGGAATATGGTGGCACTATATAAATAAATATTATTATTATTATTATTAAATGGGGAGAAAAAATAATGACCAAATACTGACTGTGTGGAAGTGGCCTAAGAGTATTTATTGACTTATTATCCAATATCATAGACCTACAAATAAGGAACATTAACATTCCCTTATAATGCAAGGCTAAACATGGGACCATATGAACAAAACAATCAACCTATAATACCCTCAGATGACACAAAATCATCAAAACAATGATGAAGAACACAAGCATATTCAACACAATATTAAAGCTAGAAAATACATATAAAAAACAAGCCAACTATAGCTTGTATAATTTAAGATTGGGTTTTCTTTATACAATGCTCACTGTCTGCTAAAAATGACAAACCTATCTATCCATGAAGTGGCATTTTAGCTTATTTCAGGGAATGCTTTAAAAACAAAACCCATAAAAGGGTGGCATAATTGCATTTTATTTTCCAATTTCACCCCATTTGGAATTTTTTTCCTAGCATTCTTAAATTCTGTCATTAGAAAGTATGTCCTTCAAAAACAAGCCCTCAAATGGTTATATGAACAGAAACAATAAAAAAGTTATGGCTCAAGGAAAGCAGGGGTTAAAAAACGAAACCACAAAATTGAAAACTGATAGGTAAAGATAGGGTTAAAGAACAAGAAGAGTTGTTGATGCTCATCAGGTTGATAAAGTTTACAAAGCCATATCTAAAGGGTTTTGACTCCACCACACAAAGGCTGCAATTGTTTTGTTGGCCTGCACTGTGGAGAAAAATTCCCACACAAGGGATACCCTCACAGAGCCACCACCAGCTATGCACACAGCATTTCTACCACTACTACCACCCATGCTTGCCTTTGGTCTCAGAGATGTAGAGCCATTACCAACATCAGCATCTCCTGCTCTGGAGCTGACCACAGTAGAAACAGATCTTCCACTGGCAGTTTTTGGATGGTCCTCCTCCACTAGGAGAGGACAGTGAAGAAAAGGAAAAGGAGCAGAATCAGAGATAACATTAACATCATCTGCTGCAACTAAGATGATGAGCCATCAGTCCACAATGTTATCCAAACTAACAATCTGTTGCCTACCGAAAGTAAAGGAGATTCATGGCCTACTACTACTGGCTGGACAGCTGGATCTGACTGTGCTGCTGCTGCTACTTACATTATGGCCATGACTATTCTCACTTGCAGATGACATGGCATGGGTCATTCATTTTCTATTTCCATTGCCATTTGTTTACAAGACATATTAATTTGAATCCTATTTAGCCAATAAGAATTCATACTGTATTGCTGTACAGACTCCACTACAATATAACAGTGAATGACGCTAACCAAAACCTTAGATACACTACTCTGTGATGAGTTAAAATTTGTAATAAAATATTAATTATAAAAAAAAATGCTTGATTGGACACAAGATAGATAGATATAGTGTCTATAATGTTGGAAAGGACATTAAAGGGGTGTCTCACTTCAGCAAGTGGCAATTATCATGCTATTCATATTGCTTCCTTTGCTGGCTGGATTCATTTTTCCATCACATTATACATTGCTCGTTGCCATGGTTATGACCACCCTGTAATCCAGCAACGGTGGCCATGTTTGCACACTGTAGAAAAAACATTGCTCTCTCTGGTGGCAGGGACCATAGGAGTGCACACAGGTCGGCACTTTTTCCTATAGTGTGCAAGCACGGCAATGATGCTGAATTAAAGGGTGGAAATAAAAAGTGAATAATGTGATGGAAAAATGAGTCTAGCCAGCAAAGAAAGCAATATTGACAATTACACTACATTAGGAAGTGTCTTGAATTCACTTTCTCTACATGATAAATGCCTTTTGCTGGGGTAAGACAACCCCTTTAAGTCAGGTCTGGTAATTTTATTTATTTAAGAAACTTTGCATCAGTCCAGTGCAACTATGATGCATAAAATACGTCAAACTGTGAATTTATGATTTTTTTATGACAATTGGGCTGACACCTGGGTCTTACACATTAAGAAAAAATTGAGCACTGCAGCTTTAAATGTTGCTGTGTAGTGCAATCAGAGCCATAATATATGGAAATGGCTACAGCCCAGTCTGACTGACCATAAACTGTTCCTAGCTAAAACTGTCAATTAATTAAATTGTCCTATTATCTTCCAAAACACTGTGCAGATTTGACCCTAAAGTAATGATTGTGTGTCTAAAAATAATGTTTTCTTTGCTTTCACTCTAACAGACATACTGATTGGCTGACTGAAAGGCATTATAGGCAATCCCGCTGACTATGGCCCTTCCCAGTGTCATGTGATCCTCGATCTTCCCTGCCCTGCTGTGCTGTCTTCTGATCTGTAACATAGCAGATGCCATTTTCAGCCATTTTCCCAAATTGAATTACTAAATCTTTACATTCTCTTGAAAGCCAATTTTGGTGTAAATTGTAAACAAATTCTATTAATTTAGAATCTATGGTATTCACTTATTTCTAGTTCTAAAGAAAAATCTGTAAAATATTGTCAGATACATTCTTAAACTGATACAAAACAAATATACAATTCAAGAAGCACAATTGAATAAGGGAATTAAAAACTGTGGCATATGACCTTATCCTGCATGCTTTCAAATGTGTTACTACATGAAGTAGAAAAAAAACTAAAAAGAAAACAAACTCCTTCACTTTCAGCTTTCATTGCATTGTATCCTGATATGGTCTTACCAAAGTAAAAATGGCATGTCATCAGTGTACTTTCTATAATGTTCTTGTAGTTACCACTCGACATGTTCCCATCCATTTGAGGTTTATGTTTGTTTTTATGCATTCTTTGAGTATCAGACGGCCGTAAGGAGGCGAAATGTTTTGATGTATATAGTTTAATTTGGAATCCTGGTGCTAAACTATTGCCTAAAAGACCAATATTCTTAACAGAAAAGTGGTTACAATTATTTAGTCAAACTTCAAATGTTGTGATGCAGAGTTGTATACTGCAGAGTTGGGCAATATTTTAGCAAAAACATTAATATGGCCATTCTGAGCAAGATTCTTAGAGTCTTCTCATATCTTGCTTAAAAAATAAAATGAAGTTCAGATTAAAAGTATGTCTCAAAAACTATGAAGATAGTATAGAATACTATTAGTTTGGTTTATAATCAATTTGAACATTTTGATACTCACTAGCTTCTGCATGTATGGTCACTTCAGAACCCTATGCATGATCAGTATTTTAAGAGTTTAAATATGCTTTCAAAAACAGCAGGTGAATGCTATAAAAAAATAAAAATTGCATCAAAACAGATTTTTTTTGTTAGCTCACCTCCCAAAAAACATAATGTTAATCAATCAAAAAGTCGTATGTACCCCAAAATTATAGCAATAAAAACGTCACCTCATCCCACAAAAATGAGCCCCCACACAAGACCATAGCTAGAAAAAAGAAAAAAATGGCTCTATGAAAATGGCAACACAAAACATGATTTTTCTTTTCTAAAAATTCTCTTATTGTGCAAAATGTAAAAATAAATAAATTAAAAATTTCGCTGCATCCATAACAATTGGCTTTACAAAAATATCACATAATCAAGTGAATGGTTAAAAAACAAAACAAATAAAAATGATGGCAAAACAGCTTTTTTTAGTCACCTCACAAAAAAATTATATCAATCGAAACGTCGAATGTACCCCAAAATGGTAGCAATAAAAACGTCACCTCATCCCACAAAAACCAAGCCCTCAAACAAGACTATAGTCAGAAAAATGAAAAAAAAAAATATGGCTCTAAGAAAATGGCAACACAAAAACATGATTTTCTTTCTAAAAATGTTTTTATTGCCTAAAAACGTAAAGATAAAAATAAAACCTAAACATATTTGGTATCATGGAGTCCATAATGACTGGATCTATAAAACTATCAGATGATCTACCCCATCAAGTGAACCGTGTAAAAAAAAATTAGAAAAATGACATCAAACTGTTTTTTTGTGTGACTATACCTCCCAAAAAATATATAGATAAAAAGCAACCAGAAAGCCAAAATGTACCCCAAAATAGTGCCAATAAAAACTACAGCTTGTCTCACAAAATAAGCACCTCACACAGCTCATTCAACAAAAAAATCAAAAAGTTATCGCTCTTAAAAACCATGACAGAAAATTCCATGTTAGAAAATCCAGATGCCGCTCCTTCCCTTTTGAGCCCTGATGTATCCCCAAATAACAGTTTACGACCACAATTGGCATGTTACTGTATTCAGAAGAAAGTGGGTAGCAAATTGTGGGGGGATATTCTCCTGTTATGTTTTGTGAAAAAGAAAGTTTGGACCTAAAGCACCATTTTCTTGTAAAAAAAAGTATATATATAATTTTTTATTTTCACACCCAAGTATTAAAAATTCAATGAAACACCTGTTGAGTGAAGTGCTCGCTACACCCCTTAAAAATTCCTTGGGTGGTTTAGTTTACAGCTTTTTGGGGGTTTTCACTGTGGGAATACCTCAGTGTCTCTTCAAATGCAACATAGTGTCCAAAAACCATTCCAGCAAAATTTGCCCTCCAAAAACCATATGGCGCCCCTTGCCTTCTGTGCCCTGTTGTGTGCCCAAACAGCGGTATGCAACCACATATTAGGGGTGCTTCTGCAAACTACAGAATCAGGATAGATCATTTTGAGGTTTGTTTTGTTGTTAACCCTTGATGTGTTCCAGGAAAAATTTTTATTAAAATGGAAAATCTGCAAAAAAAGTGGAATTTTGAAATTTCACTTCTATTTTGCTTTAATTCCTGTTGAGTACCTAAAGGGTAAACAACATTTCTAAAACCAGCTTTGAATAGCTTGAGGGTGTCGTTTCTAAAATGGGGTCATTTATGGGTTGGTTCTATTATGTAAGCCCCACAAAGTGACTTCAGAACTGAATTGGTCCTTAAAAAAGTTGACTTTGGAAAATGTCTTAAAAATTTCAAAAATTGCTTCTAAAATTCTAAACCTTCTAACATCCTAAAAAAATAAAATTGCATTACTAACATGATTAGTGATGAGCGGGAGGTGCCATATTCGATTTCGCGATATTTCGCGAATATTCGAATGAATATTCGTGTTATATTCGTCGAAATCGAATATTCGTAATTATTTCAATTATCGCGAATAATATCCGATTTTTTTTTTCGCGTATTGCGATTATTTATCTTGATAGTATAAGGCAACATTCCTATGCTAATTGACTATGGCTAGGCTAATATGCGTATTTTACGAAATTTCGTGATTTGCTCTAACTTCGTCTCTTAGAATATTACGAATATTCTAAAAGACGAAGTTAGAGCAATATTACGAAATTTCGTAAAATACACATATAGATTGTAATTTAGCTAATATAGTGCTATAATCCCTTTTTTTCCTCAAATTTTTTTTTGCCTCTTCTGAACTTAAGTTTTGTAAAATATGTACACTATTAAAAAATATTACTATAGCAGTATATTAGCTTAAATACAATCTATGTGTATTTTACGAAATTTCGTAATATTGCTCTAACTTCGTCTTTTAGAATATTCGTAATATTCTAAGAGACGAAGTTAGAGCAATATTAAGAACATTTTCAAAAGCCGAAATTGCGATGCGAGTAATATAATACGAAATAATCGCATGAAGATTTCAACTTAGCACTGCTATATTCCATATTCTAGCCTAATATGGAATATAGCTGTGCTAAATTAGCACTGCTCTATTCCACACTAGGCTAGAATATGGAATATAGCAGTGCTAAGTTGAAATCTTCATGCGATTATTTCGTATTACATTACTCGCATCGCAATTTCGACTTTTGCAAATGTTCTTAATATTGCTCTAACTTCGTCTCTTAGAATATTACGAATATTCTAAAAGACGAAGTTAGAGCAATATTACGAAATTTCTAAAAGACGAAGTTAGAGCAATATTACGAAATTTCGTAAAATACACATAGATTGTATTTAAGCTAATATACTGCTATAGTAATATTTTTTAATAGTGTACATATTTTACAAAACTTAAGTTCAGAAGAGGCAAAAAAAAATTAGAGGGAAAAAAAGGGATTATAGCACTATATTAGCTAAATTACAATCTATATGTGTATTTTACGAAATTTCGTAATATTGCTCTAACTTCGTCTTTTAGAATATTCGTAATATTCTAAGAGACGAAGTTAGAGCAATATTAAGAACATTTGCAAAAGTCGAAATTGCGATGCGAGTAATATAATACGAAATAATCGCATGAAGATTTCAACTTAGCACTGCTATATTCCATATTCTAGCCTAGTGTGGAATAGAGCAGTGCTAACTTAGCACAGCTATATTCCATATTAGGCTAGAATATGGAATATAGCAGTGCTAAGTTGAAATCTTCATGCGATTATTTCGTATTATATTACTCGCATCGCAATTTGCGAAATTTCGTAAAATACACATATAGATTAGATTGTAATTTAGCTAATATGGAATATAGCAGTAAGTTGAAAACGCAGCCAGGAAGCCAGGAATCCAAAGGACAGGTAAGAACAACTTTAGAGAAGTGGGAAAGAAAAAAATATAATAATAAAAAAAAAACGAATATTCGAATTCGCGAATATATAGAACGATATTCTAAATATTCGCGAAATCTCGAAATTGCGATATTCGAGAAAAAAATTCGCAATTCGAATATTCGCGCTCAACACTAAACATGATGTCAAAATAAAGTAGACATATGGGGGATGTTAATTAATGAATATTTTATGAGGCTTCACTATCTGTCTCAAAAGCAGAGAAATTCAAATTTAGAATTAGATTTTTTTTTATAAATAAAGGTAAAACATATTCACTCAAATTTATTAATATGAAGTACAATGTGTCACGAGAAAACAGTCTCTGAATAGCTTGGATAAGTAAAAGAGTTCCAAAGGTGTTACCACATAAAGTAACACGTCAGATTTGCTAAATTAGGCCCGGTCTGGAAGTGGTTAATAAAGCAAAACAACATTACTTTTATATATTTTTCAGCCCTTGAATAATAAGTAAGACACAGAAGTGGATTCTCACAAAGAACATCTGAAAGTTAGGAAGGAGATAATGATTTCAATAATAGAAGCACAAAGGAGATAGTTTACTAATCTAATTTCACCTAGACCTTGCAAAAAGCATCAGAATTTGGTGAATTTCTGGTGCTTAATATGGCATCCAGTTTTAGGCTTATTTATGAAGTAAATGCATCAAAAAGAATAATTCACTGTGCTTAGATTGATTTTCTAGCTCCACAAGGGAGTAGGGCTTAGCAGATTGGGGCATGACATAAGGTGCAATACTGAGTCCCAATATTTTGTTGCAAAATAAGCCAATTTATAGTCCATGTAAATTTTGAAAAAAAGAGTTTAACCATGCAACAAATGTATCATACAGCATGAGCCAGTGTAATAAATGTTACACACCTTTAGCCTGTCTCCTCCACGTTTACACTATACTACATTATCTATAGTACATTTAAACAGGTATTTGCCTGGTTAGCTAGTTAGATGGTTAGCTCCTTCTGCTGAACTCAGCAAGTTCTGCAGACATTAAAGGGAACCTGTCACAATGAATATGCAGTGTGATCTTAGCATGTTATAGACCAAAAAGCTGAGCAGGTTTAAAGCTTTGTCAGAAAAGATTCTGTATAACTTGAATTACATTCATTTACATTTCTGCACATTCTTGGCTTTGATGTCGGTCCTATCAGTGACTGACGGCTTACTCTATATCACAGTCATAGGGAAGGCTGTCAATCACTGATAGGACCGCCTCGACTTCAAAGCCTAGAATGAGCAGGAATTTAAATGCATTAAATACAAGTTTTACTGAATCTTTTCCCATAAAACTGTATATCAATCTGCTCCGTTTCTGCTCTATAACATGCTGCCTATAGTTCAGACACAATCTTCAACATGACAGGTTCCCTTTAATCTAATGATTTTGGCCCAGCTTAACTTCAAGAAACTTCTGGTTACATAGGAGTTACTGAAATATATCCATAGGATTTTTACTACAAGTACCAGTAGTTTATTTTTGGCCATATTGGCAAATTGATAAATAGTGATGAGTGGCAGGGGTCATATTCGATTTTGCAATATTTCGCAAATATTTTGTAGAATATTCGTAGAATATTTGAGAATTTGAATATTCGTTATATTCAACTTTTTTTTTTACTTGAAAAATCTGCAAGGTAATGATCGTGTAATATGCGAATATTTCATGATCAATACAGGTGTGGGTCAAAAACGAATATATAGCACTATAGAATTTAGTGCAATATATTAGTTTTTTAGAATATTCGTCATTTTTTTCCATGTCATGATTCCTCCCTGATTAAGTTACCTAAGTTACTTAAGCAGGGAGGAATCATGACTTCAGATGGAAAAAATGACGAATATTCTAAAAAAAACTAATATATAGACCAATATAGCTAATATAGTGCTATATTTGTTTTTCAGAATATTCGTAATATTCTAAAACAAGAATATATAGCAATATAGCAATATAGCGAATATTCTAAAAAATTTAAAGAATATAGAGAGAGACCTTACTGAGAGCAGCGGTGAGCGGCTGGCTTTCAGTCTGCGCATGTGCTGGGCCGCCGCCGCCATCTTTCTTAAGGTTAAGAGGGGGTGGAGGGTAAGGATCGGGACCCAGCTTAGGGCCAGAAGCGCTGGGGGACCCGATCGCTGCACCAGAGACTTTCTCCCTCCTCTCTTACATGAGAGGAGGGAGAAAGTTTAGTGCGGGCAGCACCGCTGCCAGCATTTTCTATGATCGCCGTGATAAAGTGTATCACGGTAATCAAGTGATCAGAGACAGCTTGTCACGGTCCATGATCACTGCTCCGAGCCCTGAGCTACCTCCGATAGCTGCGGGCCCGGAGCTACAGCGCTTGATTTTATCGCTAACTTGGGCTGAAGAACCGCCGTAAAAAGGCGGCGCTCCAGCCCAAGGCCTCTTAGTGACTGCCATAAAAACAGACACAGAGGGTGTCCCCTCGTCACAGTCACAGTCCTGGGGATAAATAGATGATGGGAGAGATCTCTGTACTGACCCCTGATATATTTATACATGGTTATTAGATCTCCCCTCAGTCGTCTTTTTTCTAGAGTGAATAACCATAATGTTGATAATCTTTCAGGGTATTGTAGTTGCCCCATTTCAGTTATTACTTTAGTTGCCCTCCTCTGAACCCTGTTCACAGGAGCCCAGAATTGTACAGAGTAGTGATGAGCGGCAGGTGCCATATTCGATTTCGACGAAATTCGCGAATATTCGATAGAATATTCGTTTTATATTCGTCGAAATCGAATATTCGTCATTATGCTAGTTATTGCGAATAATATGCGATTAAAAAAATCGCATATGCGATTTTTTAAATTATATATTTTTTTTTTTTTTTTTTTTTAACTTAAAGGCTACTCTCCTATTGAAATCGCAAATGCGATTAATATAACACGAAATAATCGCATTTGCGATTTCAACGTAATTCTCAAATCCGACAGTACATTCTAGTATATGGAGACGTTCCCATGGTGATGGGGACGCTCCATGAGCATGGCATATAGCAGGGATCAGCAACCTTCGGCACTCCAGCTGTGGTGCAACTACAACTCCCAGCATGCACACCTCCATGGCTGTTCTCAGGACTCCCAAAGAAGTGAATGGAGCATGCTGGGAGTCGTAGTTTGACAACAGCTGGAGTGCCGGAGGTTGCTGATCCCTGGAATATAGCATTACTAAGTAAAAATCGCAAATGCGATTATTTCGTGTTATATTAATCGCATTTGCGATTTTTTTTTTTTTTTTTTTTTTACTATGGTTGGCTTCAATGGTAGAATTAGCGAATATGACGAATATATTCGTTATATTCCACAAAACGAATATACGAATGTATTCGTTATATTCCACAAAACGAAGATAACGAAGTATTCTGCATCTCAGTTATATCTACCTATTCATCAACTTCGCTAATTCTAGCAATCATATAGGACAGTTTACTATAGAGACAGATAAGTATAATTCGCTATGCGATTATATGACTGCTTTTTTTTTTATATAAATAGAATAATTATAATACCTGATAATTATTATAATCTATTTATATAAAAAAGCAAAGTAATATAATCGCATAGCGAATTATACTTATCTGTCTCTATAGTAAACTGTCCTATATGATTGCTAGAATTAGCGAAGTTGATGAATAGGTAGATATAACTGAGATGCAGAATACTTCGTTATCTTCGTTTTGTGGAATATAACGAATATATTCGTATATTCGTTTTGTGGAATATAACGAATATATTCGTCATATTCGCTAATTCTACCATTGAAGCCAACCATAGTAAAAAAAAAAAAAAAAAAAAATCGCAAATGCGATTAATATAACACGAAATAATCGCATTTGCGATTTTTAACTTAGTAATGCTATATTCTATGCTCATGGGAACGTCTCCATATACTAGAATGTACTGTCGGATTTGAGAATTACGTTGAAATCGCAAATGCGATTATTTCGTGTTATATTAATCGCAATTGCGATTTCAACGTAATTCTCAAATCCAAACAAATGCGATTAATATAACACGAAATAATCGCATTTGCGATTTTTAACTTAGTAATGCTATATTCCATGCTCATGGGAACGTCTCCATATACTAGAATGTACTGTCGGATTTGAGAATTACGTTGAAATCGCAAATGCGATTATTTCGTGTTATATTAATCGCAATTGCGATTTCAACGTAATTCTCAAATCCGACAGTACATTCTAGTATATGGAGACGTTCCCATGGAGATGGGGACGCTCCATGAGCACGGAAGGCGGCAGAAGCGGCAACGGGCACTGACTGGAGCAGCCAGGAAGCCAGGAATCCTAAGGACAGGTAAGAACTACTTTAGGGAAGTGGGAAAGGAAAAAATATAACAATAAAAAAAAAAAAAAAAAAAAAACGAATATTCGAAATTGCGAATTTATAGCACTATATTCGAAATATTCGCGAATTAGCGAAGTGCCGATATTCGCGAAAAAAATTCGCGATTCGAATATTCGCGCTCAACACTAGTACAGAGTACTCCATGTGTGGTCTGTCTAGTGATTTGTAAAGTGGTAGGACTATATTCTCATCAAGGGCATCTATGCCCCTTTTGATGCAACCCATTATCTTATTGGCCTTTGCAGCAGCTGCCTGACACTGGTTTTGACTGCTTAGTTTGCTGTTTATTAAAATTCCTAGGTCCTTTTCCATGTCAGTGTTACCGAGTGTTTTACCATTTAGTATGTACAGGTGTTTTGCATTATGCCTTCCCATGTGCATAACCTTACATTTGTCAGTGTTAAACCTCATCTGCCACTTCTCTGCCCAAGCCTCTAATCTATCCAGAACCATCTGTAGCTGTGTATTGTCCTCTTTAGTGTTAATTACTTTACACAGTTTAGCGTCATCTGCAAAAATGTATATTTTACTGTGCAAGCCTTCTACAAGATCATTAATAAATATATTGAAGAGAATAGGGCACAATACTGACCCCTGACACCTTCGGATTTATACTTTTTACCATTTATATAATTGAAAAACATTTTAGGGTTAGTTTTGCTCTGCAATTAATCTCTCGTCTCTAGTTTGGCAGCTTTTATTTGTTTTTTACATATTCTATTTTTTTCCTTATAGTTTTTTTAGTGCTTCCTCGCTACCCTCCTGTTTTAGTGATTTAAATGCTTTTTTTGTCATTTATTGCTTTCTTTACAGTTTTATTTATCCACATTGGTTTCTTCTTGTTCCTTAACCCTTTATTCCTATAAGGTATGTACCTCTCACAATTTTATTTGTCTAATGTCTAGCGAGCATTTAGCCCACCTGGTGGTACCCCCTCCAGGGGTGAGCAGGATGCTTTTAAAAATGTCCCATTTTGTGGCGGTATCTTTATTTTTGAGGACTTTATCCCAGTTAGTTAGGCTTATGGCCTCTCTTAGTTGGCTAAATTTAGCTTTTTTGAAGTTTGGTATTTTTGTTCCCCCTGTAGAAACGCTCGTTTGAAGGATAATTGGAAGGTTATTACTTTATGGTCACTATTTCCCAGGTATTCCCCGACCTGCACATCTGTTGTTCTGTCAGGTCTATTGGTTAATACTAAGTCCAGTATGGCCATCCCCCTAGTCAGGTCCTGAACCAGTTGGGTAAGGTAATTGTCTTTGGTTATTGACAAGAACCTGTTTCCTTTATGAGATTTACAGCTTTCAGTTTCACAGTCTATATCTGGTTAGTTGAAGTCCCCCATAATAACCACCTCATTATGATTTGCCGCCTCGTCTATCTCGTTTAGTAGTAGAATTTCTGTGGACTCTGGTATATTAGGTGGTTTATAGTAAACTCCTATTAGTAATTTATTAGTATTTTTGCCTGCATGTATTTGAACCCACAGTGACTCCACATGTTCATGTCCCTCACTTATATCTTCTCCGACTGTTGGCTTTAGACAGGACTTTACATAAAGGCAGACCCCTCCCCCTCTCCGGTTTTAACGATCCTTTCTAAACAGACTGTAACCTTGTACATTGACTGCCCAGTCATAGTTATCATCCAGCCATGTTTCAATTATACCCACTATGTCATAATCCTCCTCACACATCACTAATTCCAGTTCCCCAGTTTTATTTGTCAGGCTTCTGGCATTAGTATACATACAATTAAGAGGTTTATGTATATTTTTTACCCTACACTTTTCCTTCTGAACTGTTCTAGTCCCTCCTTCCATTCCATCCCCAGTCACACTACCTTGCCCCTGGTCTCTATCTGAACTATCTTCCCATCATATAAAGTAATTACCCTCCCCCCAGTCCCTAGTTTAAACACTCCGCCAACCTTCTAACCATCTTCTCCCTCAACACAGCTGCCCCTTCCCCATTGCTCTGCATTAGTTTTTTCAAATATTTGCTATATTGCTATATATTCTTGTTTTAGAATATTACGAAAATTGTAAAAGTCGAACATATAGCACTATATCGAATATTTTAGTTTTTTTCAATCTGTACAGTTGTTCCACTTCGGCATACTCCTCCCTGACAAGCGTCCCCATCACCATGGGAACGCCTGGGGGTTAGAATATACCATCAGATCTGAGTTTTTAAAATCTCACTGAGAACGTGAAAACTCAGATCCGATGGTATATTCTAACCCCAAGGCAAGCATCCCCGTCACCATTGGAATGCCTGGGGGTTAGAATATACCATCGGATCTGACACCATAGCATACTATAAATGGACTATTTGACTATTAAATTATTAATTATCCACAATATTAAGAGTTTACAATTTTTTATTTTATTTAACCACTAAGCAGGTTTTGCCAGAGCACTGCTCTGGGTTTGAGAAAAGTACAGTTCAGCCCACACAGAGCTCGAGCAGCAGGGCGAAGGTGGGGGGAGGGCTGCCTTAGCTGCTTATATATCGGGATTGGTAGCAGCTAGAGATATGGGCTTGATCTGGCATTCCAAGCTTTCAGACAACACCAGAATCACAAACTTTTTTCCTATAAATCGAGAGATATCGTTTTTAGAAATTGAGTCAGGGGTGAAAGCAGTAAAACCTGCTTTTACCTTCACTTTCAGCTATATTTACTGCCGCCCCGATTTCTAACAGCCATATCATGTAGTAGAGATAATGCTGTGATTCTGGTCTGGTATGAAAGCTTGGGATGTCAGCTGTTGAATGCCCTATCTCTAGCTGCTACAAATCCTAAGATATGAGCAGCTAAAGCAGCTCTTCCCTCTTCAGTATGGAAGGGGGCAGTTGGGGAGCTAACATATAAAGTTTTCATGTTACACAGTAAACGCAGTAAATACATTCCACAAAATAATGTTAAAACTGTTGTTTTCTTTGCCGCTAAAACTAAAATAAAGTTATTTAATACACTATATGTACCCTAAATGATTCCTGAAAAAACCTATAGCTCATCACTCAAAATGAGGAAACATTTTTGAAAGAAAAATTGTAAATGTTATGATTGCTGTAACACAGAGGTGGAAATGTTACTGGTCCTTAATAGTGATGAGCGGGAGGTGCCATATTCGATTTTGCAATATTTCTCGAATATTCGATTGAATATTCGTGTTATATTCGTCGAAATCGAATATTCGTAATTATTCCAATTACTGCGAATAATATGCGATTTAATTAATCGCGTATTGCGATTTTTTCTTTTGATAGTATAAGGCAACGTTCCTATGACTAATTGACTATGGCTAGGCTAATATGTGTATTTTACGAATATTCTTAATATTGCTCTAACTTCGTCTTTTAGAATATTCGTAATATTCTAAAAGACGAAGTTAGAGCAATATTACGAATTTTCGTAAAATACACATATAGATTGTAATTTAGCTAATATAGTGCTATAATCTTTTTTTTTCTCAATTTTTTTTGCCTCTTATGAACTTAAGTTTTGTAAAATATGTACACTATTAAAAAAATTACTATAGCAGTATATTAGCTAAATTACAATCTATATGTGTATTTTACGAATATTCTTAATATTGCTCTAACTTCGTCTTTTAGACTATTCGTAATATTGCTCTAACTTCGTCTTTTAGACTATTCGTAATATTGCTCTAACTTCATCTTTTAGAATATTCATTATATTGCTCTAACTTCGTCTTTTAGAATATTACGAATATTCTAAAAGACGAAGTTAGAGCAAAATTAAGAATATACGTAAAAAGTTGAAATCGCTATTCGATTATTAAAACTTGAATTAATCGAATTGCGATTTCAACTTAGCACTGCTATATTCCATAATATTAGGCTAGAATTAACGAATATGGAATATAAATGTAAAAACACAAAATGCAATCGCACACTGCAACCAGCTCTCTGCCCTACCTTTATGCTGGATGTTGAATAAGGCATTGGTGTACATTTTGGCCAAAGCGTAATAAGCCACTCACCGCGTCAAGGTCGCCTTCATGAGTGGTCCCTAACACTAGTTCCTACCTTTTATGGGCCATGACAGCCACATAAAGTCCAGGGAGCGCAGGTACAGCATGCACGCAAAGCACACTCTGCTTTTAACCCTGTCCGGTGCCATTACAGCTTTCATCGGATCCAGGGATGCAAGTACTCACATGCATGCTGAGCCCACTTTATACTTCTCCTGGAGCCTAATAGCTACTGGTAGGTGCTGTATAAGCAGACTCAGTTTTATACTGACTTTAAAACCAGCCTCCAGGCGGCAGATTAACTGGACAGGTGTGCTTGACTGCTTGGAGATCGCCACGCCTCCAATACGTACTACAAGGAGAAAAATATGGAAAATTTCAGCCCGCACAACCCTTAGCAGGTGCAGATTGCTGTGGCGAAATAAAGATATAAATGTAAAAACACAAAATGCAATCGCACACTGCAACCAGCTCTCTGCCCTACCTTTATGCTGGATGTTGAATAAGGCATTGGTGTACATTTTGGCCAAAGCGTAATAAGCCACTCACCGCGTCAAGGTCGCCTTCATGAGTGGTCCCTAACACTAGTTCCTACCTTTTATGGGCCATGACAGCCACATAAAGTCCAGGGAGCGCAGGTACAGCATGCACGCAAAGCACACTCTGCTTTTAACCCTGTCCGGTGCCATTACAGCTTTCATATGATCCAGGGATGCAAGTACTCACATGCATGCTGAGCCCACTTTATACTTCTCCTGGAGCCTAATAGCTACTGGTAGGTGCTGTATAAGCAGACTCAGTTTTATACTGACTTTAAAACCAGCCTCCAGGCGGCAGATTAACTGGACAGGTGTGCTTGACTGCTTGGAGATCGCCACGCCTCCAATACGTACTACAAGGAGAAAAATATGGAAAATTTCAGCCCGCACAACCCTTAGCAGGTGCAGATTGCTGTGGCGAAATAAAGATATAAATGTAAAAACACAAAATGCAATCGCACACTGCAACCAGCTCTCTGCCCTACCTTTATGCTGGATGTTGAATAAGGCATTGGTGTACATTTTGGCCAAAGCGTAATAAGCCACTCACCGCGTCAAGGTCGCCTTCATGAGTGGTCCCTAACACTAGTTCCTACCTTTTATGGGCCATGACAGCCACATAAAGTCCAGGGAGCGCAGGTACAGCATGCACGCAAAGCACACTCTGCTTTTAACCCTGTCCGGTGCCATTACAGCTTATAGCAGTGTTAAGTTGCAATCGCAATTCGATTATTATAACTTGAATTAATCGAATTGCGATTTCAATTTAGCACTGCTATATTCCATATTAGGCTAGAATTAACGAATATGGAATATAGCAGTACTAAGTTGAAATCGCCATGCGATTACTTCGAGTTATATTAATCGCATTGCGATTTCAACTTGATGCTGCTGCTGGGTCTCAACTAAACCAGGTCCAAGTTGAAATCGCAATTCGATTAATTCAAGTTATAATAATTTGCGATTTCAACTTGGACCTGGTTTACTATGGTTGGCTTCAATGGTTTGGTAGAATTAGCGAATATGACGAATGTATTCGTCATATTCCACAAAACGAAGATAACAAAGTATTCTCCATCTTCGTTTTAGCTACCTATTCATCAACTTCGCTAATTCTAGCAATCATATAGGAAAGTTGACTATAGAGACAGCTAAGTTTAATTTGCTATGCGATTATATTACTTAGCTTTTTTTTTAAAATAAATAGAATAATTATAATACCTGATAATTATTATAATTATTCTATTTATTAAAAAAATGTAATATAATCGCATAGCGAATTAAACTTAGCTGTCTCTATAGTCAACTTTCCTATTTGATTGCTAGAATTAGCGAATTGATGAATAGATAGCTAAAAACTAAGATGGAGAATACTTCGTTATCTTCGTTTTGTGGAATATGACGAATACATTCGTCATATTCGCTAATTCTACCAAGCCAACCATAGTAAACCAGGTCCAAGTTGAAATCGCAATGCGATTAATATAACTCGAAGTAATCGCATGGCGATTTCAACTTAGCACTGCTATATTAGGCTAGAATTAACAAATATGGAATATAGTAGTGTTAAGTTGAAATCGCAATTCGATTATTATAACTTGAATTAATCGAATTGCAATTTCAATGTAATTCTCAAATCCGACAGTACATTCTAGTATATGGAGACATTCCCATGGTGATGGGGACGCTCCATGAGCACGGAAGTCGGCAGAAGCGGCAACGGGCACTGACTGGAGCAGCCAGGAAGCCAGGAATCCAAAGGACAGGTAAGAACAACTTTAGGGAAGTGGGAAAGAAAAAAATATAACAATAATAAAAATTAAAAAAACGAATATTCGATTTTGTGAATATATAGAACTATATTCTAAATATTCGCGAAATCTCGAAGTCACGATATTTGCGAAAAAAATTCGCAATTAGAATATTTGCGCTCAACACTAGTCCTTAAAGGACATCTTTAAGTACATATGTACCTATGAAACTGGCTGAACTGTTACATGTGCACTTGCAGCTAAAGGCATCTGTGTTGGTCCCATGTTCATATGTGCCAGCATTGTGGAGAAACAATTGTTATAATATATGCAAATGAGCCTCCAGGAGAAACAGGGCATTGCTGTGGCACCTAGAGGCTCTGCTCTCTCTTCTACTGATACACCCTCTCCACTTTGATTGACAGGGCCAGTGGTGATGACATTTTCACTGCCTGGCCCTGTCAAGGAAAGTAAACAGGGCCCATCAGTTGCAAAGATAGCAGAGCCTCTAGGTATAATGACCATGCCACCATTGTTCCTATATCTTCATTTGCATATATTAATACATTATTTTTCTCAGCAATGCAGACACATATAAACATGAGACCAACACAGATGACTTCAGCTGCGAAGTGAGCATACAACAGGTGAGCCAGTTTTATAGGTAAAAATCTACTGACCGATGCCCTTTAAGACTAAAATTAGATGTTTCAATAAGGGATTAAAATGCAAATGTGTCCGAGTTGTGCACCAACATTTACTTTAGACACATATTAAAAATCTACAATTAAAAAAATGACACTTTCGGGATGTTTTTTCCAGTTTTAATGTATGTGACTATTAGTAGGTTAAAATTAATGCACCCAAAATGTATTAACCCTTTCACGACCACAATCTGTATATATACGTGATAGCTGCACATACCCCGTGCAGCTACCACGTATATATACGTTCTGGCAGCTCTTTAATCCAAGCGCTGCAAAGCGCTTGGATTAAAGCTTCTGCCCCTGCCCTGTATGCTGTCACGGACAGCATACAGTGCAGTAATGCCGGCAAGGGACCAATCGGAGTGGCCCCTTGCCGGCAATCGATCCGATTGGTTAGTCTGTGCAGACTAACCAATCGGATCGCGGCAGTGAAAAAATGCCGGTTTCAGGCTCTGATCTGCGCTCTGCAGATCAGAGCCTGAAAGCCGATAGTGTTCCTCATGCCCCCCGATCCTCCAAGCCTTTGGTGCCCCTCTGTGGTCCCCCCCTACCCCGATCTGTGCCTCGCTGATCTGTGCCCAGCCGGCGCTCATCTCCTTCCTCCTGCCCTGATTGGCATGCGGTCCGCTCCCTCCCCGCCCCCTGCATTAATTTTCTGGCCGCCCCTCCTGCCCCAGCCTCCCTCAATATTGTCCCTACCCCCCGATTCCCCATTCTGTGTGTGTGATGGCGGCGGCTCCATTCCTGAGCCGCCGCCATCAGCAGAGTGTCAGCTCTATGCTGACACTCTCCTGTAACCCGATAGATGCTGCGGTTGCGGCATCCATCGGGTTAACAGAGGGAGGGGGCTCCCTCTCTCCACCATCGGGGCTGCAGCGCTGTGATCGCAGCGCCCGATGGTTGCCATGGCAACCGGACGCTTTGCAAAAGCGTCCGGTTGCCATGGCAAAGGCGTCCAGTGCTGCCACCTACAGGCAGTCTGGAAGTATTATACTTTGCAATGCAAGAGCATTGCAAAGTATAGTACAACTATCAGCCCCACTGGATCTTCAAGATCCAAGAGGGAACTGATAAAAAAAAGTGAAAATAATAAAAGTAAAAATAAATCAATAAATAAATAAAAATGTAAATAAAAAAAAAGACTGCCTTTTCCTATAAAAAAAAAGAAAAAATAAAATACACATATTAGGTGTCACCGCGTCCGTAATGACCGTCTCTATAAATATATCACGTGATGGACCCCGTCCGATAAACACCATAAAAATAAAATAAAAAAAACTGTGCCAAAAAAGCTATTTTTGTCACCTTACATCAACAGCAAGCGATAAAAAAGGCTTATGACCCCCAAAATAGTACCAATCAAACCGTCACTTCGTCCCGCAAAAAATGATACCCTATTTAAGACAATCGCCCAAAAAATAAAAAAGCTATGGCTCTCAGACTATAGAGACACTAAAACATCATTTTTTTGGTTTCAGAAATACTATTATTGTGTAAAACTTAAATAAATAAGAAAAAGTATACATATTAGGTATTGCCACGTCCGTAACGATCTTCTCTATAAAACTATCACATGACCTAACTCCTCAGATGAACTCTGTAAAAATAAATAAATGAAAACTGTTCCAAAACAGCCAATTTTTGGGTCACCTTGCCCTATAAAGTGTAATAATGAATGATCAAAAAATCCTATGTACCCAAAAATGGTACCAATAAAAACCTCAACACTTTCTGCAAAAAACGAGCCCCTGCACAAGACGATCGGCAGAAAAATAAAAAACATATGGCGTTCAGAAAACCAATCCAGCACAATCTGCCTTCCAAAAACCGTATGGCATTCCTTTCCTTCTTCGCCCTGCTGTGTGCCCGTACAGCAGTTTACGACCACATGTGGGGTGTTTCTGTAAACCGCGGAATCAGGGTAATAAATATTGAGTTTTGTTTGGCTGTTAACCCTCAATGTGTTAAAGAAAAAAAATATATAAAATGGAAAATCTGCCAAAAAAGTGAAATTTTTAAATTTCATCTCCATTTTCCCTTAATTCTTGTGGAACGCCTAAAGGGTTAACAAAGTTTGTAAAATCAGTTTTGAGTAACTTGAGGGGTGTAGTTTCTACAATGGGGTCATTTATGGGGGTTTCCACTATGTAAGCCCCACAAAGTGACTTCAGACCTGAACTGGTCCTTAAAAAGTGGGTTTTGGAAATTTTCTTAAAAATTGTAAGAATTGCTTCTAAACTTCTAAGTCTTCTAACGCCCTAAAAAAATAAAATGACATTTCCAAAATGATGCCAACATAAAGTAGACATATGGGGAATGTTAAGTAATAAATATTTTATTAGGTATCACTTTCTGTTTTAGACGCAGAGAAATTAAAATTTGGAAAATTGTGAATTTTTCCTAATTTTTGGTAAATTTGGGATTTTTTCATAAATAAAGGTGAAATATATTGACTCAAATATATGACTATCATGAAGTACAATGTGTCACGAGAAAACAATCTCAGAATGGCGTGGATAAGTAAAAGTGTTCCAAAGCTATTACCACATAAAGTGACGCATGTCAGATTTGAAAATTTTGACCTGGACACTGGGGCATCAATGACCCTTGGTCATGAAAGGGTTAAAAATAAAATAAAAAATTCAATGATTCTACTGCATCAAAACAAAAAATCTGCATGCAAATATAAATGGACTGAGAATGCTAATTACTAACTTGATTAAATGCTTCTGATATACATCCAGATTTTTTATGTGACTTGAAAATATGGCTTTGGGTTGTTTTTCAAATTAAATGAAATTAATGAATGCTTGCTGTGTGCTGTGGATTATTGCTAGTGACGGTTGCTGCTTGGGAATTATTAATTATTAATCCTTAAGATAGACCATTTGATGAAATATAGTAGAAGAATATATAATGTTTGTTGAATTTGTAGTTTTGGGTATTCACATGTTGCAGAACTATACCATCATAATATTACAGTACTTTGCATTAGCCCCAAAATATGTATTTTGTAGATGGCCAACCACTGATCACTGTCTCTAAGCTCTGGTCCTCAAATACATCTAATGATCGTATTTACAGGATATCCTTAGTATTGCTCTTGGGGATACCTCTATTTCCAGTACATGAAGACCTACCTTAGGTCTTTTCTCAAAGGGATATCCTTCTCTGTCAGGAATCAGCACTCCAGCTTTTGTGAAATTATGATTGCCAGAGACCCTCTTTTGACTTCTGTGGGAGTTCAGAGAACAGCGAAGCAAGTGTGCTTGATGGAAGATGTAGTTTCACAACACCTTGAGTGCCGGAGGTTGCTGACTACTTTTCTAGGTGATCTGCTAGCAATACATGAGAACTGGAATTGAGAAACACTTCTTTATAGCAAAAATCTGGAAAATAAAGAGAACAGCATAGTATTGAGGATAATCTAGCCTGATAACAGCACAGCCTGTCTACAGAGTTTGGAACTTTGTACTCTATCATTGCCAGGATGATTACCTATGAGAAAACATTGGCAATGTGTAATGCCAATGTAATAAAAAGCCAAACTAATGGCCAGCAAATGCTGCGTACCGGACACGCTTTGCACAAGCCGTCAAACTCTGAAAACCCTTAGGGGCCGAGGTGCTCTTCACCCGCCTCCAGCAGGAAGGGAGACTTTGGCAGAGCCCTTCCCATGTGTCAGTAGGAGGGTGGCTGGTGGCTTGGCACACCGGCCGCAGTTGGGCAAAAAAAAACTAAGTAAATACTGTGACACTGAAGCAATGGTCAATAGGGAAACATGAGAATGGTCAGTAAACGTAAGCCAGGGCACAAGAACCAGAAGACAACCAAAACCACAGCCAGAGTCAATAACCAGAGAAACCACTCACCAGATAGCTTCAGAGCCAGGGAAGCAACTGAATAATCAGCAGTGAGTGGGGGAAAAGACCAGGTTTAAATATCCCTCCACAGATCACCTGACACAGGGAAGCACAGGTCAGGGCTGAGAGTGTGCAAAGGAGGGAGTATCCCACCACATCTCTGAATCAGGAGACATAACAACAGAGGTTCCCTAGGGGTTCTGGCGTCCCGGACCCCTGACCAGCATCAGCGCTGGGAATAAGGGCATCCTGTCTCCCAGCAGCACCAAGATCTGGAATGGATCCCACAGCGTGAACCTTTGCTAGCTCTGCCCTTCGGAGGCTACACCCCGGCCCTTGTGGCCAGCGAGGGATAAGGGATGTCCCGCCAGAGGGCCAGAGACCCTCTGGGAGAATGAGAGACACGTATTCGCGTTGGTGACATGCTTCCGGCGAGACTGCATCTGTCTCACTGGCTGCCTGACACAATAGAAATATTTTATATGTGCTTTTTGTTAGAATCGGTAATATTCTTTTGAAGTTTATTTTTTTTTGTAAGGACATATATGTCCAAACACAACCCTGCATTTTTCCCAAAGATATTATTTTTGTAAGGGTTTATGGACTCAATTGATCAGTTGTATCAGTTATATAAAGCCATAGTAGGTTAACTACTGCAGCTCTGTAACTAGCTGTGTAGCTCTGTAACTACTGCAGCTCTGTAATATGAAGGTTTCTTCTGTTAATTCTGTATGAATGCAAGAAATGTGGCATGCCTCATTAGGCATCGTATTATAGAATTTTTTTTTTCTACCCAGTCGAGAATTTATTTATTTTCTAGTTCGGTACAAACAGGCTCGAACTGGCCCACAGGGGAACAGGTGAATCCCCTGAGCAAAGTGGGCCTCTAAATACTCATCACCTGCACAAGTGGCACATGGAACGGTAGACTGACTGCACTACATACAGATATGCAGCATACAGCATGTCTTTTTCCAATTCTTAATTTTCCAGTTCTAGAACATAAGCAATAAAATATGACAATGAACATTAAAGATGCAGAATGCTGACATCCATCATAAGATACAGTTCTTACAATTTTAGCAAAAGGTAAGCTTGAGTTACCTCCCCCTACACATCACGTAAGCGTAGAACTGTATTGATAGGTTAAGAAATAAAAATAACGAGACATTTTAAACATGTATGTCCTAGCAGAAGAAAATACATATAAGGTAATAAACAGAAAACAAACCTTAACAGGGAAGGGGTGTCCCGTAAAAGTGTATAGTTTCCATGTAGCAATTAAAATGGTCAAGGGTTGAGGGTTAAGGTCACACTGCAGTCAGATATGTCAGAGATATCTTTGAGTAAGTGATTTATGGCTGTGTTGAAAAAAGAACAAATGTCCCACATTAGTCAAGAAAATTAACCGGGAGAAATGATGGGTGCTACAGATTGCTTTTTTATGTGATTTAGCTAGAGTTGCTAGACAGTCAGACAGGCCCTTCTATTCTTAGTTTCAAATCCCGCCAATTCCTCCATGTGGCATATATGTTGTAGCTTAGCGTACCACATAGAAATGGAGGGAGGGTTCAGTGTCCCTCCATTTCTGAGGGATAAGAAGATTGGCAGCAGTGATCATGTGAGTAGCCAAGGTATTTTTAGAGGGTGTAAAAGCCTTTTGGGGAAGCCAGAGGAGTACTAGGGGGCCATGAGAGTCAGTTGGAATTAGCAAACATAATTGATCGTGGTTTCCACATCTCCCCAGAATGAGCCCAATGATGGGCACGACCATCATATGTGATAAATGGTACTTGTGTTAGCGTTACATCTCCAACACTTATCGGAGGGGAGGAGGTTTATGCGATAAAGTAACACGGGAGTTCTTTACTACCTATATATTATTTTATAGGAGTTCTCTTGAACCCTAACGCATCTGGAAAACCAATTAGAATGTGCTAGCACAAAATTGTGATCAGTGGGTGTAAGAGATATTCCAAGTTCACCTTCCCAGGCTTCCAAACACTAGGGTTTAGGAGGTGCATGTTCAAGTACTAGCTGTCTATATATAATAAGGAGGCATTTTGGCAGGAGGGAAGGCAGTAGAGTATAATTTTCCAGCCACATAGGGTCAGGAGGTGGGAGGTGTGTGGATTTTGTTAGCTTAAGACGTCGCAGCTGGGAAGACGGGATGCACACTCCTAGGGCCTCTGATTTTTCATAATTTATCTTAATTATCTTAAAGTTGGAAACATAATCAAAAGCCCACAAAGGTGTCTAAAACCAAGGGAACGGCCTCCATTGGGTTGGATATCCTCAGGATAAGTCATCAATATCAGATCAGTGGGGTCCGATACCCCTGACGATCAGCTGTATGAGGAGACGACGTGCATTTTGTGCACGTGCCATCTTTCTTCCTGCTCAGCGCTGCTGTCTATGGCAAAGCAGCAACAAACAGGAAGAGAGACGGCACGGCATCTCCTCATACAGCTGATCGGCGGGGCGCCGGGTTTAGGATATTGATGAGCTATCCTGAGGATTGGTCATCAATATTAAAAGTCTGGAGAACCCCTTTAATTGCTTGAGATTGAGAGTCTAAATTTAATGATTAGTCTCTAGCATCAGCACAAATAGCATAGGAGAGAGAGGGAAGCCCTGTCTTGTTCAATTTCTAATAATAAAAGGATCAGCGAGCATCCCAATTACCTGAATTTGGGCAGAATGCGATGAGTATAAATTGAATATGGTGGCAGGAAAGTCATCAAGAACCTTGCTCATGAATTGCCAATTGACCTTCTTGGAATCTGTGCTATTTTTTTTGCCATGTGCCATGGACCAGTGAGAGAAAAGTATAATCCCTAACTCCAGGATTGAGTACCCCCAGACATCTGAAATGTGGAGGTCATATAGTGCTAGCTGTAACCTGAAAATTGGACTTCTTGGGATGGAGGAGGCAGATGATGTGGAGTCCTTATCATGATCCACAGCAAGGATAAAGTCTCCACCCAACAAAATGACACCTCTGGAAAGGACTCTTAGGATTTCCAATGTTTCAGAGGAGCCACTAGACTTGTCTGGTGTTAGAAGCAAAAATATTAGCAACAGTCAATGTGGTATTCCAAATTTTTCCCCTCAAGAATAAATACCTGCCATCTGGGTCAGCAAGATGGGATTGTAAAGTAAAAGGTAAATTTTTACTATACCTATAGATACTCCTCTAGCTGCATATAATATGTGGAGTAATTCCAACAGGGGAAGTTCTTACTGACCATGTTGGGAATGTGAGGTGTGAAGATGACAAAAGTGTGTCTCCTGTAATGACAGTAGGTCTGCCCCCTGTATCCTAAGCAAGTGATAAACCTGGCTGCGCTTCTGTGGGATATTCATTGACACTAAGGGATACCAAATGACTCTAAGTCATTAACCAAAGGTTGTGTGGATCTGTGAACTAACCATAAGCTAAGAACAAGGTACCAAAGTGCATAAGGAAGGGGGAGGGGAGCATGTGGCGTATGACTATGAACAAACCAAAAGTTGTAGGTAAGTCGGAGGCACTACACCAGTGTACCACATAAGTGCGATATGATAGATGGAGGTGAAGGCAAAGAAGTGTGAGGGGGGGAGACATTAACGAGTACGCCCAATGACCCATGATGAACCTACCCAGGCCTACATAAATGCAATCACTTAGCGTTGCTTAACCATAATAAACTGATGCGGCAATGGAGAATCACCGCCGCCTCTGGAGTTCTGTAGAGAAGCCCAACACAGCTACCTCCTGGGCTGCGTCAAGAACCCATTAAACAAATAAAACAAAACCATAGAGAAACAGATAGAAGAGCAGAAATAAAATAGCTAAAATAAATCAGTCTTTAGGAGAAGCCAAGGACCTGAAGTAGTCCTACTAGGAAAGCTATCAATAAAGGCTGGCTGTGAAGCTCAAGTGTTGTAAGCAGACCTAAAGCCCTCGTCAGCAGGCAAGTGTGACAGTTCAGTCCGCAGATGCCATCCTCCTTTTCAGTGATTTAAACTTTTTGGAGATTTGCCAGCTTGCAAGGCATGGTAGGTGAGGTAGGTCTTCCAGGGCAGCCACAGGAGGGATGTCAATTGGTGTTATCTCAAAAGCGTTCCATATTTTGGTCCGATTTTCTGGCTGATGCACTACTATTTGTCGATCATTAATGGCGGTGCTGAGACCAAATGAGAAGAGTCATCTAATGGACAACTTTTTGGCCCTCAGGCTATCTTTTAGGGGATGTAGGGCACTGCGTTTGGCTAGGGTGATTGCAGCAAGGTCTTGAAAGAGCAGGATTTTGTGATTATCTATTTGAGTCTCATCCCTATCTCTTGCAGCTTTGAGAACTGCGGCAGTATCTAGAAAGTTCAAAATGGCACAGATGGTATCTTGAGGCGGTTCTCCCAGGCGAGGTTTGGGCCTAAAGGCCCTATTAGCATGTTTAACTGCTCCTTCAGGGCCTAACAGGGAAGCAAAGATCTGACGTACCGTATCTGAGAGGTCTTCAATGGGGACCATTACAGTTATGCCCCGTTATCACGCAATTTTTGGGCACTATTGATTTTTCTGATCTTCCACATTGACATATCGGTTATTGAGTTGTGTTCAGAGGGATTGTAGAAAGGACTACACCGTCAGGCTATGGCCTGTAATAAAGGTTTGTGATTCTGCAAGCGACGCCACTCTATGGTCCATTTGTTTCATTTCTGTCTTAATGTCGGCTAGTTCTCTCATAACCAGTGAGAGGGCTTGTGTTAGGGACTGCTTGAGAAAAGCACGAGTAATGCAGGAGCTGCCGTCATCAAAAAATACAGTGAGTGAATCAGTAGCCGGCATCCTCCCTCTACCCGACAGAGAAGGCAACTTCTTATTAAGGTATTTCTCCAGGTCATCTTGTGACTTTTTAGGTCTTGGGGTATGGACAAGATCCTTACCCTTCTCCCTGTTTGGTTTGCTCATGGTAGAGACGGTTGCAATGCTTGCAAAAGTGTTAGGTCTGGTACATTGGTGAGGAGCTCCTGCTTCAAGTGTCCATCACTGTGTATGGCTAGCTCTGCCCTCGACCAGCATACAGCATCTTAACCAGCTTATGTTCATATAAAAAATTGGGTGATTTTTTTTTTAACAAACTCCTCAGTTTATTATTATAGAAGAATCAGGTGGCTAAGATGACTTTCAGGTACATAGGTAGGAAAGCCAGTATTATCTTTCATCAGGGACCTGCCTTCTCAAAGTCACTACATGGACCCCCATAATCAGCCATGTGCAAGCAGATAATATTTGCTTATAGCTTTATAGTGCACCCTAGGCCCATCAGTCTAATACTGGGTACACATATCATATATGGTGGCTCACTTAGTGCCTATGATTGCCTAGTATGGAATCGCAGGGCCTCTGTGTCCCTCAATCCATTCTCTGCATATGTGGCTTTGCCATGCACATTATGCCTTAGAGAAGAAATGAAACAAACAGAATAATCTTCATAAAAAGCATGCCTTTTCATAAAAATTCTGTGGAACTATAATATTAAGATACCACCATAAACTAATTGTTGACTTTGTAGGAAAAATGTTACCAAAGCCAGAGTTGAGAGGCCTAGTTTACTGCTACAGAAGTACAATAACAAGAAGCAAAATGATTAAAAATATCTACAAATATTGAGTAAAAAAACAACAGGGTATAGACTATGGAAATCAGTAACTGGGAAATCAGTAAATGATAGTCATCTCCATGGACAGTATTAATTACCAGCATGTATTCATTCACCAAAAAAATACAAATAATTCCTATCCTCGGTGTGCAGAGAACAATGTTTGCTTTAATTATTCTACAAAGCTATTTGCGATTATAGCTGAATAGATCATTATAATAAATTAGGTCATTTACTAAGAATATATGCTGACAGCCTCATGTTTATTTTATGTTACTAGTTTTAAAGTTCAATTCGGCTAATTCGCTGAAAAAAAAAAATTAGTAGTGGGTGCAATGACAGAGAGTTGTGATAGCACCGCCCTCCGTCATTGTACCCCTCAGATGCCACGTTCATACATGATCGCGGCATCTGAGTGTAAAAACAGTGTGTGGGGATTTGCTCTGGTAGACAGGTTAGCGGCCTGTTCTGTGTTTCACCGAAAACTTTAAATTTTGCAAAGACAGAAACCACCGGGTGACCTGGGCATTTCTGTCCTTGGCCAGGCTCTTCCATTTGAGAGGGGAGTGGTCGGTCACCAGACTAAACTTTCTCCCCAACAAATAATAGCTGAGAGACTCGAGTGCCCACTTGATAGCCAGGCACTCTCTCCACTATACTATAGCTGGTCTCGGCTGGGGTAAGCTTCCGGCTGAGGAAGACAACGGGATGCTCATCCCCGTTGACTTCCTGAGACAGTACAGCACCGAGACCTACTTCGGAGGCATCGGTCTGTACTATAAACTCCCTTTTGAAGTCGGGCATCACCAAAAAACAGGGACCCACACAGGGCTGATTTTAAAGCGGAGAAAGCCTCTTCCGCCTGCTCATTCCAGTGGACCGTCACTGACCTGCGTCCCTTCAAAAGGCCTGTCAATGGTGCGGCCACTGTGGCAAAGTGGGGGACAAACCTCATATAGTATCCCACCATTCCCTGGAATGACTTTACTTGGCGAGTAGTGACAGGTCGGGGCCAATTCCGAATTGCCTCAATTTTGTTTACCTTAGGTTTGATAACTCCGATCCCAATTACATACCTCAGGTACTTGGTCTCTTCTAACCCTATTGCGCACTTTTTTGGGTTAGCGGTTAAGCCAGCCTTCCTTAGGGAGTCCACTGCAGCCTGTACTTTAGGTAGGTGACTTTCCCAGTCGGTACTGTGGATAATGATATCGTTCAGGTACGCCGAAGCGTACCGAAGATGTGGACGGAGTACAATGTGCATTAGCCTTTTAAACGTGGCGGGAGCGCCATGTAGACCAAAGGGTAATACCTTGTACTAATACAGCCCCTCTGGTGTGATGAAAGCCGTTTTCTCCTTGGCAGCCTCCGTCAAGGGTCCCTTCCAGTACCCTTTGGTGAGGTCCAAAATTGAAAAATACAGTTTTTGGCCTAACTTCTCAATAAGCTCATCCACTCGGGGCATGGGATATGCGTCAAATTTGGAAACCTCATTAAGTTTGCGGAAGTCACTACAGAATTGTAATGTCCCGTCCAGCTTGGGTATTAAGACTATCGGACTGGCCCATTCACTTTTTGACTCCTTGATTACACCTAGCTGTAACATCAGCTGCACTTCTTCCGAGATGGCTTGTCGCCGCGACTCATGTACCCGGTATGCTTTCAACCAGATTCTGGCCTGAGGCTCAGTGACAATGTTATGTCGGATGATAGAAGTGCGTCCAGGGAGGTCCGAAAACACATCTGTGTTCCTGCTGACAAACTCCCTGGCCTCCTGAGTCTGTTTAGAGGAAAGGTTTTCAGCAATCTTTACTGTGGCAACTGCTTCCCTCATATCAGACCGTGGGACTGGAAACTCTACACCTAGAAAACCCGGCCAGGGGCTGTTGTCCTTACTGGTCTCCCTATCTTTCCATGGTTTCAGTAGGTTTACATGGTACACCTGCTTTAGCTTCCTCCGCCAGGGCTGGAGTACCCTGTAGGTTACCTCCCCGACTTTTTCAAAGCACTTCGTAGGGACCCTGCCACCTAGCCAGGAACTTACTGTCCACCATCGACACCAGAACCAAAACCAGATCTCCCGGGTTAAATTTCTGTACCTGAGCCTGGCTATTATAGACCCTACTCTGGGCTGCCTCCATATGTTCCTTAACCAGCGGCAATACTGTCTCCATCCGCTCTTGCATCCGAGTGACATACTCAATCACACTTTTATGCGGTGTGGGTTGTTGTTCCCACGCCTCTTTGGCTATGTCCCACAAACCACGTGGATGTCGGCCATACTGCAGTTAGAAGGGCGAGAACCCAGTAGAGGCTTGGGGCACCTCTCACACTTCGAACATGAGATAGGGCAGTAGACGATCCCAATCCCTCCCATCTTTCGACACCACCCGCTTTAACATGTTTTTCAAGGTTTGATTAAACCTCGGTAACCAGGCCATCCATTTGCGGGTTATAGACAGACGTCCGCAACTGTTTGATCTATAGTAGTTTACTGAGTCCCTTCATGACTTTTGACATAAAAGGAGTCCCCTGGTCAGTCAGAATCTCTTTAGGTAGGCCCATTCGGGAAAACATCTCCACTAACTCTTTAGCTATTAGTTTGGCCGAAGTATGTCACAGCGGCACCGCCTGTCACAACCAGACATCTGAGAAGCTCTGACAGATGCCTTTCAGAACCTCCTCCTTGAGCTTTCTTTGTTTTGGTTTTCAGTTCCTCATCTCGTTAGCCTCTCTCAGCTGTCATGTAGTTGGACTGATTGCATCCCTTTAAATTCCTCCCCATAATGCATTAGTGTGCGGTTTATACAACTTCCTGGAGTGTGTGTGCATGCTGATCCTATTTCCCAGTCTTCTACAAGATAAGTGTTGTACATTCATTTGTGATTTTCTGTTTGCTGGATCCCAGGTGACCCTGACTCCCTCCGTGTCTAGTGTAGGGAGCCGGTGGTCGTGTCCCCTCACTATTATAGGGTGTTCAGGTGTTATACAGTCGAGGTACGAGGATATGCAATCATCTACCATTGGGATGTTCGCATAGGCTGAGCAGTCAGGGAGAGTGCCAGGTCTTATGCAGGGGTCTCCCTTTTTGTTCCTTAGTTTTGGATCCAGTGAGTCATATATCCATTTTGTATTGTCTTGTTTCCTGTACACCTTCCGTGACATTATAAACCGCCAAAACCGTCTCAAGCATGGATCCGGTTTCACTTTTGAATGAACGCTTCCAGGGTCTTTCATTGGAGGTAGCTGATCTCCGTAAGACTCTTTCTCAGTTTCTAGTGACCGGTTCAGCTTGCGTTCATGGAGTTTGTTCTGAGCCTAAGATCTCGCTCCCGGATACGTTCTCCGGGGGTAGTGAGAATTTTGTGCGTTTCAGAGAGGCTTGCAAACTCCATTTTCGCCTTCTTCCCTATTCCTCTGGTGATGAGGAAAGGAGGGTGGGGATCATTATATCGCTGCTCAGGGGTAACGCTCAGTCGTGGGCCTTTTCGCTGCCGGTGGGGGCAAGTCCCCTCCGTTCAGTGGATGAATTCTTTTTAGCCCTGGGTCAGATATATGATGATCCGGATCGTGTTGCTTTGGCTGAGTCTAGACTACGTCTGTTATGCCAGGGTAAACAATCCGCAGAGATATACTGCTCAGAATTTCGGAGATAGGCAGCTGATACTGGTTGGAATGATGCTGCACTCCGAAGTCAATTTTGCCATGGTCTTTCAGAGGGATTGAAAGATGCATTTGCCTTTCATGAGAGGCCTATCTCCTTGGACTATGCTATGTCTCAGGCCGTTTGTATTGACAGGCGTCTTAGAGAGAGAGGAGAGATCACTCCTTCCTGTCATACTCAATCCCAGGACAGTGCAGCGGTCTCATTCTGTGCGCAGGGGTCTCAGTCGCTGTCAGCCCCTTCTGAGCAGGAGCCCATGCAGCTGGGGTTGATTGCCTCTGACAATAGAAGATTCAGCCCGCATGGGAAGGTTTGTTTTTGTTGTGGAGGTATAAATCATTTGGCAAATGTTTGTCCCTCTAGGAGATTCAGGCAGTTTTTTGGGAGTAATAAAGAAACAAAAAGGAAAAAATCTTAAAAATGTTCCATCTGTTACTATTGGCAGGGTTGAGGCGGAAATTAAAGGTTTTCCGTTTGCTTGTAGTTCCCGTTTTGTCCTGCCTGCCAGGGTGGCGCTAGAGAGCAAGAACATTTTTTGTGAGATTTTTGTAGATAGTGGAGCAGCTGTCAATCTCATTGATAATCAATTTGCGATAACTCATGGTTTCCAGGTATGCACTTTGGGAAAGGATATTCCTGTTTTTGCTATTGATTCCGCTCCACTTTCTCAGAAATCATTAAAGGGCATAGTTCACAATATCCGTTTAATTGTGAGTGATGCTCATGTTGAGGATGTGTCATGTTTCGTCCTTAGCGGATTACCTACTCCTCTTGTGTTGGGGCTACCCTGGCTCACTAAACATAACCCCACCATTGATTGGCAAGCGAGGCAAATAAATGGTTGGAGTGACTTTTGCAGAGAGAATTGCCTCACGACATCTATCTTTGAGGTTTCTACTAAGACTGTACCACCTTTTCTCTCTGAATTTTCGGATGTCTTCTCTGAGAGTGGAGTTCAGGATTTGCCCCCGCACAGGGAGTACGATTGTCCCTATTAATCTCATCCCAGGCGCCAAGCTGCCTAAATCTCGTTTATACAATCTTTCCCAACCTGAAAGGGTCGCTATGCGTGCTTATATCTCTGAGAGTCTGAGAAAAGGACACATACGACCCTCGAAGTCACCTGTTGCCGCTGGTTTTTTCTTTGTTAAGAAAAAAGATGGTTCTTTAAGACCTTGTCTGGATTTCAGGGAGCTGAACAGTATCACTATTCGTGACCCTTATCCGCTTCCTCTGATCCTGGACCTGTTTAATCAGATTGTTGGGGCTAAAGTCTTTTCCAAATTAGATCTAAGAGGGGCATACAACCGGGTCAGGGTCAGAGAAGGAGACGAATGGAAGACGGCCTTCAATACCCCTGAGGGCCATTTTGAGAATTTGGTTATGCCTTTTGGTTTGATGAATGCCCCAGCCGTTTTTCAGCATTTCGTGAACAGCATTTTTTATCATTTAATGGGAAAATTTGTACTAGTGTATTTGGATGACATTTTGATTTTTTCTCCTGATTTCAAAACTCATAAGGAACACTTACGTCAGGTCTTGCTCATCCTGCGGGAGAATAAATTATACGCGAAACTGGAAAAATGTGTGTTTGCGGTTCCAGAAATTCAATTTCTGGGGTTTCTTCTCTCCGCTTCTGGTTTTCGCATGGACCCCGAGAAGGTCCGCGCTGTGCTTGAGTGGGAGCTTCCTGAGAATCAGAAGGCGCTGATGCTTTTTTTGGGCTTTGCCAATTATTACAGGAAGTTTATTTTGAATTATTCCTCTGTTGTTAAACCACTCACTGATATGACCAGAAAGGGGGTAGATTTTTCTTCCTGGTCGGTAGAGGCGCGTAAGGCCTTTTCTAATATCAAGGAGAGTTTTGCTTCCGCTCCCATCTTGGTACAACCTGATATTTCTCTACCCTTCATAGTTGAGGTTGATGCTTCTGAGGTGGGTGTGGGTGCGGTCTTGTCTCAGGGTTCCTCTCCTGCCAAATGGCGACCAGTGTGCCTTTTTCTCGAAGAAACTCTCCTCCGCAGAGAGAAATTACGATGTGGGAGATAGGGAGTTGTTGGCCATCAAGTTGGCTTTTGAGGAATGGCGCCATTGGCTAGAGGGAGCCAGACACCCTATTACCGTGTTTACTGACCATAAAAATCTGGCCTACTTGGAGTCAGCCAAGCGTCTGAACCCGAGACAGGCCAGATGGTCTTTGTTCTTTTCAAGGTTTAATTTTGTTGTCACGTTCCGCCCTGGGGTTAAGAATGTGAAGGCAGATGCCCTGTCACGTTGTTTTCCGGGAGGTGGGAATTTTGAAGACCCGGGTCCCATTTTGGCTGAAGGTGTGGTGGTCTCTGCTCTTTATCCTGAATTGGAGGCAGAGGTGCAGGTAGCCCAGTCAGAGGCTCCTGATCTTTGTCCTCCTGGGAGGTTGTTTGTGCCTCTCGCTTTAAGACACAAGATTTTTAAGGAACACCACAATACTGTCCTTGCTGGGCACCCGGGGGCAAGAGCCACAGTGGATCTCATCGCTCGGAGATTCTGGTGGCCTGCGCTTCGTAAGTCGGTTGAGGGTTTTGTGGCAGCCTGCGAGACTTGCGCTCGTGCCAAAGTCCCTCATTCACGGCCATCAGGTCCTCTCCTTCCCTTACCCATTCCTTCCCGTCCTTGGACACATCTGTCCATGGACTTCATAACGGACCTGCCTCGTTCCTCGGGGAAGACTGTGATTCTGGTGGTGGTGGACCGTTTTAGCAAAATGGTGCATTTCATCCCTTTTCCTGGTTTGCCCAATGCTAAGACGCTGGCGCAGGCATTTATTGATCACATTGTCAAATTGCATGGTATTCCTTCAGACATAGTCTCTGATAGGGGCACGCAGTTTGTTTCCAGATTCTGGAAGGCTTTCTGTTCTCGCTTGGGGGTTCGGTTGTCATTCTCTTCTGCTTTCCACCCGCAGTCGAATGGCCAGACAGAGCGCGTCAATCAGAATCTGGAGACATATCTGCGCTGTTTTGTGGCGGAGAATCAGGAGGATTGGTGTTCTTTTTTGTCCCTTGCTGAGTTTGCTTTAAATAACCGTCGTCAGGAGTCCTCTGATAAGTCACCATTTTTTGGTGCATATGGGTTTCATCCGCAGTTTGGGACATTCTCGGGAGAGGGGTCTTCTGGTTTACCTGATGAGGACAGATTCTCCTCGTCTTTGTCATCTATTTGGCAAAAGATTCAAGATAATCTAAAGAGCATGAGTGAGAGATATGAGCGTGTGGCAGATAAGAGACGTGTGCCTGGTCCGGACCTGAATGTTGGTGATCTGGTGTGGTTGTCTACCAAGAATATCAAATTGAAGGTTCCCTCCTGGAAGTTGGGTCCTAAGTTTATTGGGCATTACAAAATCCTGTCTGTCATCAATCCTGTTGCCTACCGTCTTGATCTTCCTCAGACTTGGAAGATCCATAATGTTTTTCATAAGTCCTTATTGAAACCTTATGTTCAACCCATTGTACCCTCGCCTTTGCCTCCTCCTCCGATTATGGTTGATGGTAATCTTGAATTTCAGGTCTCTAGGATTGTGGATTCTCGTGTTGTCCGCGGTTCTCTCCAGTACCTCGTTCATTGGGAGGGTTATGGTCCTGAGGAGAGGATGTGGGTCCCAGTGACGGACATTAAGGCCACTCGTCTCATCAGGGCTTTCCATAGGTCCCATCCTGAGAAGGTGGGCTCTGAGTGTCCGGAGTCCACTCGTAGAGGGAGGGGTACTGTCACAACCAGACATCTGAGAAGCTCTGACAGAATGCCTTTCAGAACCTCCTCCTTGAGCTTTCTTTGTTTTGGTTTTCAGTTCCTCATCTCGTTAGCCTCTCTCAGCTGTCATGTAGTTGGACTGATTGCATCCCTTTAAATTCCTCCCCATAATGCATTAGTGTGCGGTTTATACAACTTCCTGGAGTGTGTGTGCAAGCTGATCCTATTTCCCAGTCTTCTACAAGATAAGTGTTGTACATTCATTTGTGATTTTCTGTTTGCTGGATCCCAGGTGACCCTGACTCCCTCCGTGTCTAGTGTAGGGAGCCGGTGGTCGTGTCCCCTCACTATTATAGGGTGTTCAGGTGTTATGCAGTCGAGGTACGAGGATATGCGATCATCTACCATTGGGATGTTCGCATAGGCTGAGCAGTCAGGGAGAGTGCCAGGTCTTATGCAGGGGTCTCCCTTTTTGTTCCTTAGTTTTGGATCCAGTGAGTCATATATCCATTTTGTATTGTCTTGTTTCCTGTACACCTTCCGTGACACCGCCTCTGGGTACCGAGTGGCATAGTCCAGGACTACCAAGAAGTGTTGGTGCCCTCTAGCGGACTTCGGTACTGGGCCTATGAGATCCATTGCGATCCGCTCTAATGGAACCTCAATAATCGGGAGAGGGACAAAGGGACTTCGGAAATGGGGCTGGTTATCTGGCAGGTTGGGCAAGACTTGCAATACTCTTCCACCTCTCTGAACACACTAGGCCAGTAAAACCGCTGTAGAATCCGGTCCTGCGTTTTCTGCCGGCCCAGGTATCTCCAAAGAACATGTTGGTGGCCACCACCAACTGTTCAATATGCTCACCCCGTAGTTGATTTAACCAGTACAGCAACTCCTGTTTAACCACAAAACGGGGGAACACAGACTCGGACCCCGATTGTTGCGGCTCACCCTCAACTACTACTACATTTTCCAAGGCTCAAGATAGAGTCGGGTCCTGGTGCTGTGCTGTACCAAAATTGTCTCCGGAGATGTTGAGGTCTAACAACTCCAGACCCGGCGGAAAATCCTCCACGTCTCCCACCATTACATTCAGTGGGTTTGGCTTCCCCCCCTTCCACCGCAGTGGCGGCCCCCCTATTGCTGGCCCTTCGGTCTCAGGGTCCCAGGGTTCCGGTTTCCCCCCTGAGAAAGGCAATTCCATTTGGGTTACTCCTGCCCCATGGGTATCGGTGACTCTCGCCTCAGGCCACAGTGACGGGAAACTGGGGAAGACTCTCCCAATTATTAGTTCATAATGTAACTTTGTGGCGATGGCCACCTCATGAGTCCACCTGCCGGCAACCGTGGATAGCGACACCAGTGCGGTGAGATAGTCCTTTAAGTCTCTATGGATGCACACAATGCCGACTTTTCGGCCTGTATACTCGGCAGGCCGCACCAGGGCAGCTCTTACCAGGGACACCAGACTCCCTGAGTCCAGCAGCGCCATCGCCAGGGTATCTCCCACTTGCACCTGGCACAGGTGACTATTGTCTATTGTCTCGAGGTACCAGTTGCACACAGCTTCCTGGCATACATTAAGGGGCGGTAGCCATAGTTAGTGTCCATGGGTTTCCCCCCGATGGGGACAGTCGGCACTTATGTGACCAGGCTCTTAACACCGCCAACAGACCATCGGAGCTAGGTCTGTAGGGAGTATATCCCGAGCGGTTTTGCTGGCACTAGCTGCTGGGTCAAGGGTGGAGATTTCTGGGGTTTACCTGGCCCCCTCCCAAAAGAACCCCCCTGTAGATTTCTGGTGGCCTCATAGCGCTCCACCAGGTCGACCATCTCTAGGGCATTACCATGAGACACCTGGCCGATCTAGTGCTGTAGAGGGTACGGCAAAGCCCTCCAGATTACATCCGCCAAAAGACGGTCCATCATAGCCGTGGGACTCAGCATGTCAGGCTGCAGCCATTTTTGCAACCGGTGTAGCAGATCATAATACTGCGGTCTTGCAGGTTCAGCCAGGTTAAATTCCCACTGATGCACCTGCTGTGCCCGGACTAATACATTCACACTCAGTCTTGCCAGAATCTCACGTTTTACGGTCGGGTAGTCGGCTGCTTGATCATCTGGTAAGTCGAAAGACACCTGCTGGGGTCCAGACACCAGGAACGGAGCGACGACCTTAGCACATTGGGGTAACTTCTCCCTCACGGTCACCTTTTCGATTACCACCAGATAGGTCTCGACTTCGTCCGAGAGGGTCATCTTTGAGATCGCCACACGGACAGCTTTCCGGGCATCGTGGACGTTCTGGGATGCTCCTGCCGCTTGTAACGCCATCACATGCTGTAGTAGCAGCTGGTTGGTTTCCTGCTGCTGCTTGTTAACCTCTCGCTGCTGCAGTGTATGTCCTATATCAACCTTGCCGACTTGATATAGGACATACACTCAAGCCTGGAAAAGACTAAAACTTTTCGGCCTTCAGGCCAGCCTCACTGCAGAATTGACTGCATCCTCCACCAAATGTGGGGATTTTCTCTGGTAGACAGGTTAGCAGACGCAGTAGAGGCAAGGGACCAGGTTGTAAATCAAACTTTAGTGTTTTATTCACACTCAGCGAAACATAACAGTCTTGCTGCTTGTTCAAAGACAGTAAAGCAAAACAATGTTAACCTGAAATCCTAGGTGTCAGTTCACACCCGGCTGAATGCTCAGCCACAGAAAAGTTCACTAGCAGGCTTCCAGGCGGCCTGCATGCCTGTTTGCAGTCTTCAGCCTTCAGCACAGAGGACTCCACAGCTTCACTGTCATATGGAGGTAGATCCACACCACCTGTTAGTGCTAACTGCTTTATAAGCCTGCCAAGACCCGGCCTGGAGCGTGGGGAGTAGCCACCCACCCAGCACTTTTGACTACTCCCAGTAAAAGCCGCCCCGGATCATCTTTGCAGCCATACTAAACAGCTGAAGTGTCAGACTGTAATCTGCAATAATGACACTTGAGAAAAAACTGCTTTTACCTCACCGAGGCCAGGAACCTTGGTGACACATACCGATCATCAATGACGGCCCCTTGTTCCTTCCTACAAGTGAAAAATTAACATAATTTTTTTATTTATTAAACTTACCTCCTCCATTTTCTGCCCGTCGCCATCTTGTTTGAAGATTTGGCGTGAAATCTTGCGCGGTGTGAGATTACATCATCACGCCAGCTGATGTGGTTATGTCATACGTCATCATGCATGGGATTTCGGCCGAGATCTTCAAGCAAGATGGCGGCTGGCGGCCCGTCGCGAGCAAATGAAGGAGGTGAGTATGATTTTTTTTTTGTTTTTTTTTACACTATTTCAGATTAAATCGATTTGCTTACACGAAGCACAAGGAAATTCGGCTTCGAGGTGAATCGAAATTATCCTGAAATTCGGATCAAATTCCACTTTGTGGGATTCGAATCGCTTATTTCTAGTTAACATTTTGGTACTGACAGTATTTCAGGTTTATTTTGAATATTGCCAAAGTAGTTTTTCTACTGTGTAAGGGCTTGTTCTGTGGACAGAAAATTGTGGTCCGCAATGCATGGGCACCGTCCGTGGGGCAGGCACATAGGGATTGTAGGCCCATTCACTTGAATGGGTCCGCAACCCTTCCGTTTCGCAAAAAGATAGAGCAAGTTCTATCTTTTTGCGGTGGTGGAAGCACGGAACGGAACCCCAGAAAGCACTCCGTAGTGCTTTCGTACTGTTCCGTTCTTCCGTTCCGCACCGTTCCGCATCTCCGGATTTGCGGACCCATTGAGATGAATGGGTCCGCATCCCTGATGCGGAATGGCCACGGAACCGTGCCCGTATATTGCGGATCCGCAAATGCGGTTCACAATACAGCAACGGGCTTCACACGTTCGTGTGAACGAGCCTTAAATTAGTGTTTTATCAGTTAATTTGTGTGGAAATATGCAAAAAACAAAACCCATAAAACTAGCAGGATTGTGTTTGTTTTCCAATTCTACTCCATTCAGATTTGTTTCCAGCTTCCTATTCATCTTATGCAATATAAAATAGTGCCATTAGAAAGTGCAACTTGTCCCACAAAAACAAAACCCCCATATGGCTATGTGAACAGAAAAATATAATGGTTAATGCTTTGGGAAAGCATGGAGTAAAAGAGAGGGATTAAAAGAGCACTGGCCAACTTGATGGCCAATGATTTCTCCTGGTTAATATGCCCATGTAAAAGGACCCTCAGGCACTACTATTTGGTGCTCAGTTCTTGTGAGAGTCAACATATGCAACAGAGACAGCCCCAACCTGCTGTGAGGATCACTATGAAGTAAATATCCATGGAATCCTTGGCAACAACATTTAAACTGATTGTTGGTTGGTAATTAAAGTAAGCCATTCAATGTAAAGGGGAATTTATTGGTTTCTAGAAGGTGTGTGTTTTGCAATAACCCAGTGGTTCACTGCTAAAGGGTTAAATGTTCTAATGCACTACAGTTCACTTCTACATTGGATAATGTACACCGTGTACGGACTTTCGCTGATAACAATACTATGGAATACTACATACTCTGTATTACAAGAGACTGTATATGGGTAGGAAATAGTTAACTGGCAGTCCTTAGGGATAGTTGCTAAGTAGTCGACTGGCCCCACTCTCCTGATTACTGAGTTCCTGGCAAGTAAGCCATTAGAGGACACGTGTGATAAATAATGATGTGTATGCTAGAAAAGCTGTATCTGAAGCAGAAACTGTCCTGGGAGATATCATATCTGTGAGTGCAAAGTTGCCAGAAAAGCAACCATGCTAAAAGCCAACCTCTGAGGGAGAGAAGAACAGACTTTTTAGGTTGTGGACCATTAAAAAGGAATATTGCATAGACAGGAAAGTCAGTAAAAGGCAATGCACATTTATTTCTGTAGACTTCACTGCACAATGCACATGGATTGCAGTATGCTTCTGAAGGCCTTCCACACTACCGATTCTGTTCTAGGATTGCACCCCACAGTTGGACATTGTGGACAAATATTAAAATTGCATGTTTTTGGTCAATTGGGAAAATTGCAGACATACACTCACCTGAATTATTTTTTTAGGAAAACCGGTTCTATTTCTCATCAATGTGAATATCTAGTCAACCAATCACATGGCAGTTGCTTCAATGCATGTAGGGTTGTGGTCCTGGTCAAGACAATCTCCTGAACTCCAAACTGAATGTCAGAATGGGAAAGAAAGGTGGACTACAACAGCAGAAGACCCCACCGGGTACCACTCATCTCCACTACAAATAGGAAAAAGAGGCTACAATTTGCACGAGCTCACCAAAATTGGACTGTTGAAGACTGGAAAAATGCTGCCTGGTCAGATGAGTCTCGATTTCTGAGACCGAATTTGGCGTAAACAGAATGAGAACATGTATCCATCATGCCTTGTTACCACTGTGCAGGCTGGTGGTGGTGGTGTAATGGTGTGGGGGATGTTTTATGGGCACACTTTAGGCCCCTTAGTGCCAATTGGCCATCGTTTAAATGCCACGGGCTACCTGAGCATTGTTTCTGACCATGTCCATCCCTTCATGACCACCATGTACCCATCTTCTGATGGCTACTTCCAGCAGGATGATGCACCATGTCACAAAGCTCGAATCATTTCAAATTGGTTTCTTGAACATGACAATGAGTTCACTGTACTAAAATGGCCCCCACAGTCACCAGATCTCAACCCAATAGAGCATCTTTGGGATGTGGTGGAACGGGAGCTTCGTGCCCTGGATGTGCATCCCTCAAATCTCCATCAACTGCAAGATGCTATCCTATCAATATGGGCCAACATTTCTAAAGAATGCTATCAGCACCTTGTTGAATCAATGCCACGTAGAATTAAGGCAGTTCTGAAGGCAAAAGGGGGGTCCAACACCGTATTAGTATGGTGTTCCTAATAATTCTTTAGGTGAGTGTATAATGGCCAATATGGGGGAACTGCCCAAGCTCCAAACACTGTAGCGTGTTTCTCATTGGGCGAGCAGTCCCACCGCATGTGAACCACAGAAATACCGTGGCAAGTATGGGGGAGCTGCTCAAACCCCAAACACTGTAGCGTGTTTCTCATTGGGGGAGCAGTCCCACCGCATGTGGACTGCAGCAAACGACCATCCCGAGCAATTATGCGTACAAAGGAGGACGCCAGCGCGGTCCACATGCACCACAAAAGCATCCTACACAGACCGGAGCATTGTGCGGATGACAATACAATTATATAAATCACTGAAGAAAGTGCACCAAACGGATATGCCACTGACTATACTAGCTGGTCATACAAGCAGATTTTAAAAGCTGAGACTTTTGCCAATTTTTTCCTGTCAGGAAGATATCGGAGCCCATCATGCACCACGTCATGGGGAAAATTGGGAAAATTGCCTGTATCTGTAAAAGAAGACTCGGGGAGGACCATCATAGTAGCCACCACCTATACACAGCCTTTGGAAAAGTCTACCCTGTGATATACCTGAAGATTTTGCCTATTTCCTGGGTTTGCACTGTGCCACTAATCATCTCTAGTACAAAGATCGTTATTTGCTGTTACCAAGCTGGCCTAGCCATTGACTTCCTGTACCTCACTAGCTTCCGTCCACCCTCCTGCCTTACACCCCATTAACAATCCTTCTGACACCAAAGGATCTTTAACCACCACAAGCAGGAGCCTCTTGAGTCCAGGGTGTGCCCCGAGAGGAAGAAGGGTTTCTGCCCCTTCCTTCACTTCATGCATGGCCGAGGGAACGCTGAAGTAGGGTGAGCCACTATCACTAGGACTATCACTGCCCTCATCACTGACATTACCACTCCCATCCTTCCTCTCCACCTCACACCTCTACTGGGCTTGCTGTACTAAGTAGGCTTCTGAATAAGTGGAGTTTAAAGAAACAGAGTTTAAGACAAGGAGCAAGAAACTAAGGTTTGATAGATTTCCCTTGTGTGTTGGCTTGATTCTAACAAGTTCTCCAACTACAGCAGACAGGGTCTAAATCTAAACTCATATTTACTGTTTTCCCTCTTTCTTTACTGTTCATCCCCATTTAAACATGTGGTCCATGGACAATGCTACTAAGTGTGTGTCCTGTGCAATGTATGCGTGCCTTGAAGAGCCATTCAAGGGTGAATACATTTGCACTAGATGAAAGCATGTTGCATATTTGGAAGCCCAGACCTGGGATCTAAATAGACAGCTTGAAAGACTTACAAGCATTGCAAACCTGGAGAGAGGCTTGGACCTCACTGTGCAGGCACTGACTGGGGTCAGTAAAATGGAGGTGGGAGGAGAAGGCAAGATCAGGACTATCAGGTCAGCAGTTGGGTAGGAAGACTTCAGCAGGGTGTTTCTCCTAGCAACCAGGAAGATGACTGCTGCAGGAAGCATGGGAAAAAGAGTGCAGGAAAGATCAGACAGATGCTGGTGGTAGAGGACTCTATAATTAAGAGGACAGACAGGGTCATCTGTTGCTGAGACTGTGAATGCTGAACAGTGTGTTGTCTTCCGGGTGCTTGGGTTCGACATATTGCGGATCAGATTGACAGATTGCTGGGTGGGACTGAGGAAGACCAGGCAGTCATGGTACACATTGGCACCAATGACAAAGTCAGGGGGCGATGGAAGGTCCTTAAAATTGATTTTAGGAAACTAGGAGAGAAGCTCAAGTCCAGGATCTCCAAAGTAGTGTTTTCAGAAATACTACCAGTGCCACAAGCATTACCAGAGAGACAACGGAGCTTAGGGAGTTAAATAAGTAACTCAGAAGCTGGTGCAGAAAGGAAGGGTTTAGGTTCATGGAGAACTGGGCCGACCTCTCTGTCGGTTACAGGCTCTACAGTAGGGATGGGCTGCACCTTAATGGGGAGGATGCAACTGCTCTGGGGGAAAAAATGGTTAGATGACTGGAGGAGCTTTTAAACAAGGATCTGAGGGGAGGGTGGGTGGTCATACTAATATGGAGGTAGATAGTGTAGAAAGAGAGTGTGATATAGGAGAGGACAGTGGAGATTTAGTGGGGGCTGGGGTTAGTGAGGAAAGTAGGGAGAATCCTGGGCAGAACTGTATACCGATGAAAAATAGAGCTGCTGCTAACAAGAACCTGTTACATACAAACATTAACCAAGATAACCAAAAAATCCCATACATTCACTTTACAGGTAATAGTAATTTAAAATGTATTTTCACAAATGCCAGAAGTCTAGCTAGCAAAATGGGGGGGCTGGAGGCTCTGGTACTAGCACATAGATGTAGTTGGTGTGGCTGAGACATGGTTGGACTCTTTACATCGCTGGGCTGTTAAAATTGAGGGTTTTACACTATTTAGGAAAGACCAGGTCAATAGAAAATTCGGTGGCTTGTGCCTGTATGTGAGAAGTGATCTGAAGACAAGTGTGAAAGAGGCAATTGTGGGTGCGGATGGTGAGAATGTTGAAACCTTATAGGTGGAAGTTCAAAGAGATATAAACACTGAAAAAATAATACTTGGTGTAATCTATAGACCCCCTAATTTCACAGAGGAGATAGAATCTCAACTGTATAACCAAATAGATCGGGCTGCAAAGGCTGGTACAGTAGTCATAATGGGAGATTTTAACTTCCCAGACATTGACTGGGGTCATGGTTCTGCCTCAACTGCAAAGGGTAGAAGATTCCTTGACTTGGTGCAGGACAACTTTATGGGCCAGTTTATAGAAGCTCCCACTAGGGACAATGCTCTGTTGGATCTGGTAATTTCTAATGATACAATTTTATACAAACTGGGTACTCACTGATAGTTGGGCCAATAATAAAAGCAAATTTATTAAAACTAATAAATAAATAAATATGGATAGCACAACAAGCTGTACGATTAGCTTAATAAAATAATATTAAACCATATAAAATTTGAGAAGTGGACAAACAGTATCGATCCTATGGTATATGAAATCTTCCAATTATGAATAGCGCACAGTCTCTCACTTCATATGCGGCCGTACATAAAAGAATAGCCCATGCCAAACTAACTCTAAAGTTCCCATGCAGTCACTCAGAGCGATGATTGTAATATAATATGCAATAAAATAATGTCCTGTAGCAAGTGAGCGGCGTCCCGCTACACTACCTATATGAGCGGCGTCCCGCTTCACAGAGTTCCACTGTACAGAGCTCTATTGCTGGTCTCACAGGTATAAACTGTACAGCATAAAGTGAAAGTCTTACTTTCGTGCATATATGCCGTCTTTTCTAGGACGCTGCGTTCTCAGTGTAGCTATTGACACTTACGGTTTAGCATTCCCACCGCCTGTCTGTACCTTGCCTGTATTCCGGTGCCGGTTCACTTTGTAACCAATGCCGTCTTTCGCACGGGCAGGTTCTATGTTCAGCGAACCTGCCCGCGCGAATAACGGCATTGGTTACAAAGTGAACCGGCACCGGAATACAGGCAAAGGTCAGCGACAGAGTTACTAAGTGGGTTTTTTAGCTCTGTATATACAAAAGAAGAGAAAGGAGCTGATATCTGTGGTGCTGGGGCTGTTAGTACATTCAGTAATATACTCAATTGGCTAACTGTAGATATGGTCCAAGCTAAGTTAAATAAGGAAATTGTGAACAAGGCTCCGGGTCCAGATGAATTGCACCCAAGAGTTCTTAAAGAGCTCAGTTCAATCATTGATGTGACCCGGTTTATCATTTTTAAAGATTCTGTAGGTACTGGTACAGTGCCAAGTGATTGGTGCAAGGCAAATGTGGTGCCCATATTCAAAAAAGGATCTAGGTCCTCCACAAGCAATTATAGACCAGTTAGTTGAACTTCTGTTGTGGGAAAAAATGTTTGAACATACCCTTAATGGATTATATATAGAAGTATGTGACTGTGAATAATATTATAAGTGATAACCAACATGACGTTGTCAGACTTACCTGATTTGTTTTTATGCGGAGGTGAGTAGTAGCCTGGACAGAGGGGCGGCTGTGGATGTAGTGTTTCTGGAGTTTGCAAAGGCTTTTGATACTGTCCCTCATAGACTGTACCTCATTAGTCCGCCCGCCTCGCGCCGTGCGCTGCCGTGCTGCGGCCGGAACTCTGCCCCGCCCCCATTATAGTAAATAAGGGACGGAGCGGCAGTCCGGGGGCACACGTGAACTAGCGGCCGGACGGATCCGACAGGCTGTTCACCCGCCAGAACAGCCTGCCTGACTCCCCTGCCGCTAGTCTGAAACTAGCCTAACCTATACAGAGACAGGCCAACTATAAAAGGGACTGATTTGTTTTATATTCTATTGTCTGGCACTGAGCTGTTGGTCAAGTGCCTACCACCCTCCATTAAGCTCTATTTCCCTTTTCCTAAATTCCTCTTTTCCACTGATACCTAACTATATATTTTTTTAGATATTTCTAAATTTATGATATGATTGCTGGAGAGCCAGTAGTTTTAAATTCAGTTATAACAGGATACTGAATTGACCTCAACCTATTGATTGATAAACCAAATGAATGTGTTGCAATATGTCATTGGAGGAATGTGCTGCATATGTTATATAACAACAGGAGTGTGGGAAAGCATATTTATTTTCTTGCTCTATGTGAAAACACCATCTGGTAGCAAAGCTTAGGGGATAGGAATATTAAAGGAACTCTAGCAGAGTCTTTTCATGAAATATGAAATGAATAAGACAACAATAACTTATGATTACACAGAACAAACTCCCCAGGAAACCTGAGAAAGAAGGAGCTCATAAAAATATGAACAATACTTGAAAAGAGCTTGAGGGTACATTAGCAGTTCTTTCCAGCTGAAACCATATTAGAATACTTATCTAGACTACAACCAAGGAACTACAAGCAAGGTAGACATGAGCGGAAAAAATGTAATTTGTTTAGAATTTCCCAAAAATTGAACTTACTAAGCCTTTAAAAGGTTATGTACACCTTTGGAGGCAATTTTTTATGATTGCATTTAACCTATTTTTGGCTAGAAATCATATTTTCAATTGGCCTTTAATAAAAAATATTGAGCCATTATTTCATAACTGTTTTTCTAACTGTGTGACTGGTCTTTCACTTTCACTTTGTGCGGTCATCTAATAACTCTTATTTCTAAACTACTAAGAGGTCATAAACACTTATTTAAGCCACATTATTATAAGTAAGAACTGAGCTAAAATGAGTGTTTATAATGTTAGAAAGCAGAGATAAGGAGTAGTGATGGACGAACATCGGCCAGGACAGTTTGCGAACGCGATCAAATGTTCATGAACCACAAGTTGGCAGCGGGCCCCATTCACTTTAATGGCAGGCGAATCTGAAAAGCCTTCAGCTCATATTTGCAGCCACCAAATACTTAGTAGAAGTGTACAAATAGTCCCACAACATGGACGTTAACATACTAAAGGGGGGATCAATGACAAAAAAATCCCACAAAAATATGTATCTTAATCAGGGGACATTTTTATGCGTCTTAAAGGGAAATTCTCTGAAATGTGTCCTGTTGGAGCCTAGAAATTTTTTATTTTAGGCCACGGGAGTACGTTGTTCCAAAGTCGTTTGTCACTCTGTGTAGCTGAGGTAACGCAGCAAAACCGCAAACAAATGCTGCACTAACCAAATGCACTATATAGAAAGTATATTATTGGTATACAACACCCCTGCTTCAATACATTTTTTGGGGGGGCAACTGGTAAATCACACCAGTAGAAATTATTTGTTCCAATGTCGTTTGTCACTATCTGTAGCTGAGGTAACGCAGCAAAACCGCAAACAAATGCTGCACTACCTAAATGCACTATATAGAAAGTATATTATTGGTATACAACACCCCTGCTTCAATACATTTTTTGGGGGGGCAACTGGTATATCACACCAGTAGACATTTTTTGTTCCAATAGTGTTTGTCATTCTGTGTAGCTGCAGTAACGCAGCAGAACCGCACACAACTGCTGCACTACCTAAATGCACTATATAGAAAGCATATTATTGGTATATAACACCCCTGCCTCAATCAGTTTTTTAAGGAGGCAACAAGTATATCACACCAGTAGAACTTATTTGTTCTAATAGTGTTTGGCACTCTGTGGAGCTGCAGTATCGCAGCAGAACTGCACACAACTGCTGCACAATACAAATGCACTATAATATACTTTCTATGTTAGAAAGTATATTATAAGTATATTACACCCCTCAGTAAGTCACACCTATCGATAGCACACCTATACCAGTCCTTAAAAGGACTTTTGTAGCCCTATTATCTAGGGTTTGGTGTCCATAACAGTCTGTCCCTGCTCCACACAGCAACCTCTGCCTACACTGGCAAAAGACTGAATGTAAAATGGTGGGCAGATCAGGTTTATTTATGAGGTAGGGGGTATGTCCATGTTCTGAAACATCTCAATTGGCTGTCCTGTACCACCTGATGGATGTGTCATGGGTCAAAGTTCTTCTCAATGTAAAAGAATATGGTGCCGGCAGACATCTACATATGTTCGGCGAATTGCGAACGAGCAAAGTTCGCCGCGAAACGACCCGTGGGCGAACCGCAAGGCCATCTCTAATAAGGAGTCCGTCTGATCCTTAGACAAAGAATCCACAGGCAGCTAGTAGAGGATGTCAGCTCTGTACAGGTCTGTTAATAAAGACCAATTGAAAAAATGATCTTTAGCTCAAAATAAGTACAATGCAATAATAAAAAAAAAAATTGCCTCCAAAGGTGTACATAGCCTTTAAATTTTAGCAATTCGATTTGGACGAATCGTCCAAAATGGTGTCTGCCATTTTACACATTAAATTCAGCATACTAGTGAGGGAAACAGAGCAGGAAAGATAAAAACGGAGGATCACATGACCCTGCGCGGGTCCCTGGCTGACAGGCTTGCTCATAATGCTTTGCAGATAGTTCACAGCCATCAGGAGGGACAATACTGATTTGTCTATTAGGTTCTACATAAGGTCCCAAGCAGAGATACCATTCTGAGCTCCAACACTGACATGATAAAATGTGTCTGTCACAGACCCAGCAATTAGACACACCAGGCAATGAGTTTAGGGTCTTACAGGGACAGCGCTAGGGATTGGGAAGATGTATCTAGTTAGGAAGATTAAATTACTTAGAAGACAAATTTGGGCACTAGGGATAGGATAGGGTAGGTTAGTTTATTACTTGTGTTACAAGCCTTGAGCTGTTAAGCTATATAATATATATATATATATATATATATATATATATATATATATATATATAAACAAAACAAAAAAGCCAAAGAGCAGCACACAAACAAATTAGTGGTGCAATACCTTCAAAAGACCAAGGACCAAGGTCTTGCTGAATATAGCAAAAAAGAGCTAGAGGAATACTGGCTGGAATTACAAATCGGGCTGATGGCGACTTGCTATTAGCCCGATTTGTGATTCCAGACAGTATTCCTTTATGAGGTTAACAGTATGGAGTGAATTGTTATGGTTTGAGTGGCGGTCATGTGCCGCGATCATGTGATTTGAGAAACGCATCCACCTCTTTATGGGCTAGAGCATGCGCAGTAATTTTTCACTGCTGGGTCGCCATCTTGGTTGTGGTATCAGATGTCCTCTATGTGCAATGTTAGTCTCGCAGGAAGAGAAGCACCCGACGCCTGCTCAGTATGTTTTACACAATGCCGATCAGGTCCTGCCGTCTCGAGCTACATGTGAAACTCTTATAATGAGTTATTTGATTTTAATTACACAATCATGTACACCTGTGATGAGATGCTTGTTAATTAAGGATATTTTAGGATATGGATTGTATTATATATTTTATTTACACATGGAATATTAGCACATTGCACTTTATATATTATTGTTTTGGAATTTTTGATAAAGAATCATGTACACGCTTATGAAATCACTTTGGAATTATGTATTTTAACACTGGTTTTAATTATATTGAGATTTAATCATGTAATCACTATGTCCAATTATGTATGCTATATAAGAACTTGATTTTGCACATTGTAACCTATACTATGCAACATATATATTTTGCCAAAGCTTCTACAGTTAATGTGTACTATAAGCATATTTTACTGCATCATCGGCAGCGTAAATTTTGGCCACAGCATCCGAAGTGGAATTCGGTCCGAAGTTTAGGCAAGCTTCAATTCTAAATAAATCAGAATAAATTTCCTTGTGCAATGCCCCGCAACCCCCCTTCCCCCAGGGCCGATCGTGTCCCAGGTTTTAAGAAATGCCGAGTGGTGATGCGGCCTTATTAGTTTTGTGTGTGTCACTGGGCTCCTACCTGGATACCATCGCTCCCCAGGTTTAGGCTGCGCAGCAATAAAGGGGAGAGTGATAGTTGGTGGAGTAAGAGTTCAGGCTTGGTAAAAGTTCAACACTTTTACTTTAAAAAACTGGCATCCAGACAATATTTGGTCTCTCTCTTGGCTCCTGCAGGTTTTAGGGTAAACTGGTAGGCAAACTTGGATACATTGCTTTCTGTCTCTGCTGCGCTAAACTCAGGCCTCAGTCTGGTAGCTGGACTTTATAACTGTTTTGGACCATTTGAGTAGGGTGTCTTTAGCTGTTGACCCCTTCGTGATACTCTGTATCTGTAAGAAGTCATGGTGCTCTATGAACTGCTTCCCTTTAGGGACTCCTGCTGAGGACATTCCCCTCATGGCGCCATCTTGACTTTTCTGCTTCCAACACTAGAGTCCACTCACTGTAGCTTCCTACAACTCCTCCCTTGGTAGGAAACAGGACTAGCCCACTTCTGCCCAAAAGGGCGAAAATGAAATGGTAAGTTCCACTTCCAGCTGAAGAACTGTCTCTGCCATATACAATGCCACCTGCTGGTGAACCAAGCACATTACATATAATAGCAATACAGAAGTTACATAGCCATGTTATTAAAGCACAATAGCAAAGGACCTGGAAATAAATGCACAGATGACATTCTTGGTTAGCCATTAGAGACAGTAGCAGGGTAAAGAAATAGTAGTGCCAGCTCTGGGGTACTACACTTGTGCTTCGTAGTAACTAATCAGTTTAAAATGGTGGCTGTACGTGGTAGAAATGAAGTGTAGAGGAGACAAGCCCGAGAATGCAAGATCATCCATAATGTCGTGCAACCAGCCGATCTTAAGGTAGCAATCCCCACGTGATGTTACAGCTAGGCAGAGCTCTATAAAACCCTTTTCCCACACGGTTGCCGCCATTTTCCTGTGAGCTGATTATAGGGAGAGACATGACAAGACTCCCATGCACTAGGGACAGTGTTGCTGAAACCTGTTAACAGAGAGTGTAGGACAATATTAGAAAGGGAGAGTGCAGGGAGAGTGAAGAGAGAATGAAGGAGACTGCTGAACTACAGACTCTGCTGCAAATTATCGCCATGTATATACTGTAACTGTGCAGTGCAAGAGTTATAGCTAATCCATTCTGTTAGCTGTAGAGTTACTGTGGCGTCAGTATTACAGGTAGGTCTAATTTTTTTTGTCCTGTACATAATTGTGCAGTGCACCAATATTCATAGTTAATCCGTTCTGCTAGCTGTAGAGTTACTATATATCAATATTACAGGCCACAGATTGGCCTGGGCATAACTGATTTATAGCGATTCGTGACAAATAAATTTGTAACAAATCAAATTTCTTGTTGAACTTTGGTGAAGCTGCCGAATCAAATTTGTTTTAAAACTTCACTCATCTCTAGTTAATAAGTATACAATAAATTTTTCAGTATCACCGGCAGCATATATTTTTGCTGCAGATATTGTAAAGATGCAAATATTGACTGGAGATTGGCTCATGCAGCTTTCTACTGTGTATATACTCCCCTATTTTGTCAAGATGTTACTTTTTGTGTCTTTCTTACCTCCTCACAGTGTCACGAGACGCCGGGGCGCTCGCTCTCCTCAGCGCCGCCGGCGTCCCATTTCTGTTCAGAAGCAAGGACGCGCACAGCGTTTCTCGTCTCCTTGGTGATAGGGGGCGGGACCGACCGGCCGCGCATGTCTGCTCGGCGCGGCCGGCGTCCCCAGTTCCCCCACCAGGCGAGGTCTGAGCACCGAGCTGGGCACTCAGTGCTCAGCTGTAATTCCTGGTCCGGGTCATGTGACGCTGGCCACGTCATATGACCCCAGCTAACTAGTATTTAACAGGCAGCCTGCTGGCCACAGGTTGCCTGTTAATTTAGGTTCCTGGCGATTTGTTAGATACCTGTGTACTTACCTGATCCTGTTCCCTGACGATCCTTTGCCTGCTCCTCCTGTACTGCGCATCTCTCCTGGTATTTTAACCTCGGCTTCCACCTGACTATTCTTTGCGGACTCCTTTTGTGCTTTTCTACTCTCCTGGTATTTGACCCCGGATTCTCCTTACCATTCTTTGCTTATCCCTGTGTACTGCGTTGCTCTCTTGGTTTTGACCCAGTCTGTTCACTATCCGTTACTTATTTGTCCTTCCCGCACGTATACTAAGTTAGGGACTGCCGTCCAGTTGTCCCCTGTCATCAGGACTCGTGTGGCAAGTAGGCAGGGCCAGGGGTGAGGGTGGAGCGCAGTGGTCCCTGTGTGTGTGTGGACGTGACAGTTGCACATAGATTGTAAGTAGTGTTGAGCGAATTGACCTTCGGATCCAAGATCCAAAGTCGATTTGCTCAAAACTTGTTTTGAATTCTGTACAGTAATTTGTCTTCATACAGCATTTAAATGTATGGGCTTCGGTGAGGGAAATTAGTCATCACCAAAGTCTCGTGAGACTTCGGTGAATTACTTTGGGATTTTTCAACTTTAAAGGGGTTATCCCACTTTGCCTTTTTATACTTACCTGCTGCCACCGCGCGTTCACTTCCTGGATTCTGGCTGGGGGCGGGCTTCATCTTGATTTAAGTCTTCTCCCGGCCGGGCCGCGCACTGGACTGAACGCGCACGCGGCAGCGCATGCGCCATGGTGACTTATTTCTGCCCAGTATAGTACAGAGCCGGCGTGCGCGTTCGCAGCTCTGTACTATTCTGGCCGGGAAGAAGTCACCGTCGCGCATGCGCGGCAGCGAGCTCGTTCAGGACAGCAAGCGGCTGGCCGGGAGAAAAGAAGGAGTCTTCTGCGCAAGCGCGACCATCGGGATTTTGGAGAAGAGTGGTGGTCGTAACCAGGGGAGACCGAGTCACAACAATAAGGTAAGTGGGGATGAATTTTATCCTAAACGGTGGAGATTTGTTAATCAAGTATATTTACAAAAATGATCACTCTCAAATCATTAACAGATTTAACAGTGATCATTATGATGGGATAACCCCTTTAACACCATTTTAAAACATGGTTCCGATGTACCAGCCATACATTTTTATGCTGTATGGAGACAGGTCTCTGTGCTGCATTAAAACGAAGTTTTTAGCGAATCAAGATTGATTCGCTTATCACTAATTGTAAGCTCTCATGAGCAGGGCCATCATTACTCTTGTTTTAATTGTTGACTTGTTGCTATGTAATGTATGATTGTGTATTTACACGAGCCTTCTAATTGTAAAGCGCTGCAGAATATGTTGGCGCTATATAAATAAAGATTATTATTATTATTACTACAATATAGTGCCCCAGCAAAGCAAAATGCCACAATGCAGTACAATATATTGCCCTAGCAGAACCAAATACCACAGTGCTACAACAAGTTCTGCTGGGGCAATATATTACATTGCATTATGGTATTCAGTTCTGCTGGGCAAGTATACTGTGTTGTACTGTGGTATTCAGTTCTGCTGGGCCAGTATATTGTGTTGTACAGTGGTATTCAGTTCTGCTGGGCCAGTATATTGTGTTGTACAGTGGTATTCAGTTCTGCTGGGCCAGTATATTGTGTTGTACTGTGGTATTCGGTTCTGCTGGGCCAGTATATTGTGCTGTACTGTGGTATTCAGTTCTGCTGGGCCAGTATATTGTGTTGTACTGTGGTATTCGGTTCTGCTGGGCCAGTATATTGTGTTGTACTGTGGTATTCGGTTCTGCTGGGCCAGTATATTGTGTTGTACTGTGGTATTCGGTTCTGCTGGGCCAGTATATTGTGTTGTACTATGGTATTCAGTTCTGCTGGGCCAGTATATTGTGTTGTACTGTGGTATTCAGTTCTGCTGGGCCAGTATATTGTGTTGTACTGTGGTATTCAGTTCTGCTGGGCCAGTATTTTGTGTTGTACTGTGGTATTCAGTTCTGCTGGGCCAGTATATTGTGTTGTACTGTGGTATTCAGTTCTGCTGGGCCAGTATATTGTGCTGTACTGTGGTATTCAGTTCTGCTGGGCCAGTATATTGTGCTGTACTGTGGTATTCAGTTCTGCTGGGCCAGTATATTGTGATGTACTGTGGTATTTAGTTCTGCTGGGCCAGTATATTGTGCTGTACTGTGGTATTCAGTTCTGCTGGGCTAGTATATTGTGTTGTACTGTGTAATTCGGTTCTGCTGGGCCAGTATATTGTGTTGTACTGTGGTATTTCATGGTGCTGGGCCAGTATATTGTGCTGTACTGTGGTATTTAGTTCTGCTGGGCCAGTATATTGTGTTGTACAGTGGTATTCAGTTCTGCTGGGCCAGTATATTGTGTTGTACAGTGGTATTCAGTTCTGCTGGGCCAGTATATTGTGTTGTACTGTGGTATTCGGTTCTGCTGGGCCAGTATATTGTGCTGTACTGTGGTATTCAGTTCTGCTGGGCCAGTATATTGTGTTGTACTGTGGTATTCGGTTCTGCTGGGCCAGTATATTGTGTTGTACTGTGGTATTCGGTTCTGCTGGGCCAGTATATTGTGTTGTACTGTGGTATTCGGTTCTGCTGGGCCAGTATATTGTGTTGTACTATGGTATTCAGTTCTGCTGGGCCAGTATATTGTGTTGTACTGTGGTATTCAGTTCTGCTGGGCCAGTATATTGTGTTGTACTGTGGTATTCAGTTCTGCTGGGCCAGTATTTTGTGTTGTACTGTGGTATTCAGTTCTGCTGGGCCAGTATATTGTGTTGTACTGTGGTATTCAGTTCTGCTGGGCCAGTATATTGTGCTGTACTGTGGTATTCAGTTCTGCTGGGCCAGTATATTGTGCTGTACTGTGGTATTCAGTTCTGCTGGGCCAGTATATTGTGCTGTACTGTGGTATTTAGTTCTGCTGGGCCAGTATATTGTGCTGTACTGTGGTATTCAGTTCTGCTGGGCTAGTATATTGTGTTGTACTGTGTAATTCGGTTCTGCTGGGCCAGTATATTGTGTTGTACTGTGGTATTTCGTGGTGCTGGGCCAGTATATTGTGCTGTACTGTGGTATTTAGTTCTGCTGGGCCAGTATATTGTGCTGTACTGTGGTATTCAGTTCTGCTGGGCTAGTATATTGTGCTGTACTGTGTAATTCGGTTCTGCTGGGCCAGTATATTGTGTTGTACTGTGGTATTTCGTGGTGCTGGGGCAGTATATTGTGCTGTGCTTTTGTACTTGGTTCTGCTGGGGCATTATATTGTGCTTTGCTGTGTTATTTGGTTCTGCTGGGACAGTATACTGTGCTGTTCTTTGGCATTTGGTTCTAAACCAAATACCAGATGGTAGTACTAAATACTGCCTGCCTATGATATTGCTGGCCTCATCTACGTGTTTTAGCCCCAACCACTTAAGTAGACCCCACCTACTTGTGTTGTTGGCCCCAATTTCTGTCAGTTTTGCCAATTTACAACAAGAGGCCTCTTTAAATTCCCAGTCTGCCCCTGTGCCCACCCCTCACTTAAGTAGTTCCGCAGACAGAAGCCACTCTGTCTGCCATTCCCCTCAACCTGGCCCTGATAGGAAGTATTTAGACTTGGTGACTAGGGCGGCACCAGCTATAAATACAGCCTTAATCAGGGACACATGTCGCATACTCAGGCGATTTGAAGAGGCCACCAGGTTTGTGAGTGGGGACAATAGCAGCATAAGTTATGTGATCCCCCTAATATTTATATTAGAGCAGAAGCTCCGACTGATGCAAGAAGTGATGATGGAGGAAGAAAAGCATCCATATCTTGCTCGCCACCCTGTGGCTGTTGGGGACCCGCATAGATGATGTGGCATGCAAGAGGAAGTGGAGAAGGATGAGAAGCTGCGACTTTAAGGTAGAGGAGAATAAGGAGCCGTTGGTGGTACAGGTGGAGTCTTCACAGGCACAGCTAGGGAATGAGGCTGACTCATTTAGGCAGACTTGATGATGATGAGAATGTTAGTGGGTATGACCAACTGTTGCAGTGTGGGGCAGAGACTGAAACATTTGGGTCCTCAGGCACACTGGCAAGCATGGCAAGATGAATACTTGGTTGCTTACATGCTGATCAGTGTAGCATTAGCATCAAGCAAAGTGATAACTACTGGAGAGCCATGCCTTTAACCCCTGCTGTAAAAGCAAAATGGAGGATTGTTTTCATTCTCCTAAAAGGGAAGCAAAATAATTGTATTATCAGGATACACTGTGTACCCAGCTCGCCACAGCTTTCACTGACCAGATGGCTGCTGCCTGCATGTCTGACCATTAGACCCCTCCTCACCATCTCTGCTGGTGATACTGGTATAACAAGACAATGGAGACCGCAGCAGCCAATTCAGCTTGGTGAACGTGATGGAACAGTTATTTCAAATGCCACTCCAACCTGATGCACATCAGCAAACTGATACACACCGCATAAACAACCAGGTTCAGTTGTATCTGGTTTATGCCATTTATCTGGCACATACCCTGTTTCCCGACTTCATGGACTTCTCAACCAGCAGACTGGCGGTGTCATACTGAAGTGGACAAAATTGTCCTCTGCAAGTGTACAAAATTGTCCTCTGCAAGTGTACAAAACATGACGTTTGTTAAAATGAATCAGGCATGTAGCCATGAGGATTTTCACACACCTCCAGCTCTGCCAATTTTAAAGGAACAAGCACATTTATGTATGAGGCAGTTACAGTGGAAAGCAGTGGCACTGCCAGGGGTCTGTTGCAGGAGCACAGTTTGCTCTATGCTGAAAGTGGCTCTGCATTGTAGTCTATGGGAGAATCAGTCTGTTCCTATCAAGCCATGCCACAGGCCGGGCCTGCTAGAAAACTTTGTTATGATATGACCCAGAGCCTTCAGAAGGCCTGAGGTTGCCATAGCGACTGAACAGCTCCCTCGATCTCAGTGCTGGTCGGTCCCCGGGAGTGCAATGCTCCTGGGAAATAACTGCTCAGATGTCACAGTCTCAATTTACCATAGCATTTGTTTCAAGTTATCTTTTATCCACAGGATAGGGGATAACTATCAAATCGGTGGGGGTCCTACTGCTGGGCCCCTCACTGATCATGAGAACAGGGGCACTTTACCTGCAGCCACCCTGAAATTAATGGAGCGGCCAGTTGCCACTCTATTCATTTCTATAGGAATTACAGAGATAGGTGAGCACTGTACTTGGCACCCCCGAACTCTCCAGAACTCCCAAATAAATAAATGGAGCAAACGTGCACATGTGTGACCGACTGCTCCATTCATTTCAAAGAGGGCTGCAAGGGGTAAGAGGTCTCTGTTCTCGCGATCGTGGGGGTCCCAGCAGTAGGACCCCCACTGATCTAAAAGTTATCCCCTATCCTTTGGATGTAAAGTCATGGCAACTAGGGGATTTAATTCCACTAAATTTGCAGTCCAATGCCTGTTGTTAGGCAAGATCTGTCTCCATTAACAGAGACATAAAAGATGGTTCATAGGAAATGGGGGAATGTCAGAGTTATCTGAGATCCTAAGCCTGATAGAAGTACTGCCTTTCCACAGCTTTTTAAGAGCAGAGGAGCAGCCGGTTTTAAAGAAAAAGACTTCCAGCACGTAGTAGATTAGAAAATTGCATCCTCTTTATTCCAATCACGACTTCGTGACTATAGTACAATGGACGAACCTCCCTTCTGATTGGTGGTGGATTTTTAAAAGGGTGCTCGAATCCAGGCAGTCATCAGATCATGAGTAAGAACTGACCGGTTCAAAACATGTCGATCTGACGGGAGGTCTCGGGAGGTTTGTTCATTGTACTTTAGTCACGATGTCGTTTTTGGAATAAAGAGGATGCAATTTTCTAATCTACTACGTGCTAGAAGTCTTTTTCCTTTGAAGTATACTACATAGAGCTGGCCTTGGCTTTTCCGCTGCATGATGGATATTTGGTGAGCTGGACTCTTTTATTTTTATGAGCAGCCTGTTTGTTTGTTTGTTCTCCCTCCTCTAATATGCTGTGTGATGTCCTTAGATAAAAACATAGTGGAACATAAGGGAAGAGAAGTCACTGGCAGTATAATACTGGCAGACTTCCATAGAAGGGAGACACCAACTGCTTCTGAGAGAAATGCATCTAGTTTTGCAGGTGACGCTTGGCTGAGAAACACATTAGGGAAGCCTAAAAAGACCTATGCCTTTACAGTTATGATTGTACAACGAAGCACAGCCATTACGCTCACATTTTTGAAGACTCAGGTACACTTTAAAGTACCCACACATGTAGTGCCCCCAGTAGGATACTACTAGTGGACAGGTGGTTTGTGTTGTTTGATATTGCTTAACATATTTTTGTATTTACAGAATAAGAATGTATTGTTTTGCACAGTTTTTGCATGGTTCGCCTTTACTTGCTAAAAAAATGTGTATTAAAATATTTCTTGGCTTGGCTTGTATTGCTGTGGCTGGATCAAGTTCCTACCTTTTGTATTGAAATTTTCTGTAAGGAGGGCATTGCTAAGCTTGTTTTGAGCTCATGTTTCCTTGACAGCATATTGTGTATCTGTGAGGAGAAGGCATACGTCATGGACCCCTTTATTCCAGCTTGGCCTAGCCATTTATACAGCTATCCTGACAAGTGTGCAGCTGAGAGAAGTTCAGGGTATGTAACGAAAATACTTTGGTTACAGGCCTTACTGCATTGACTAAGCCTTAGACTTCCAGCCTGGCTTAAATTCTTTTGCATCTATCATGCTGCTTATGATTTAGAGTTCTGCAACTTGCTGTTAGGAACTGCAGAAAAATTGAGAATTTGTGCACTCCTCAGCTGGGAATCGCATAGCATTGAAATTGCTATTTCATCATAGGCTAAAATGTGTATGCTCATATTAGCAAAGCATTAACCAAATAATTGTTTGTTCAATTGCTCCTCAGCCATCAACCAAATTCAATCTCATGTGTTTGGTCACCTTTAGGTTTTTAAAAATCAATTTTTTCTGTTACAGATTTTTAAATCCCTCATATCCTGTGTATATTGGCTCCCTTATTTGAGAAAACAGTCTTCTAAAAGCCTATTTTGTGCAGTCATGTTAAAGAGGCTTTACTTTATATCATATCAAATTTCAATACATTCCATAAGAATCTAATGTTAACCAGAAATATTATACAGCAAGAGCCCTGTTCAGGACCGTAGTCAGTCTACTAATGAGATGGCTACAAAAGGTGTCTCTTGTTAAAGGGGTTGTCTCATCTCAGACAATGGGGGCATATCACTAGGATATGTCCCCATTGTCTTGTAGGTGCGGGTCTCATTTCTTGGGAAGACATTGTACTTTATGATAGTGGAAAATATGGGTCTATATTTTTATATATATATTTTTTTTTTTATTAAAAAATTCACGGTTTTCGAAATTTGAATTTCTCTACTTTTAAGAAAGATAGTACCTTGTGAGTGCAACAATGTTAAAAAGGCATGATATTATATGTTGTATCAATATAAGTTTTCTTCTAGAATTATATTCATCTGTCTTCTCTTGCATTGAGATAGTCTGCAGATGCTCTGAAGTCTGTCTAGTCATGATTCTGTGAAGCGCGCCATTTTGGGCATGCAGCCGAAGAGTAAACAAGGAGACAACATCAATAAGGATAAGGTGAGTACAAGGGGAGTTTATGGGATCATCCCTCGTCTGTACCATTAAATGTAAATATCAAATGTTATGTTTATGGTTTATGAAGTTTGGCTTGTATACGCCACCTTATCTGTAAGCATTATATAATCTTATACACTGTTTCATTAAAGTGAAATTATCTTGTTGGATACATACTGTTTGTGTCTCAAATTATTCTCCGATCCGAGCTCGGTAAGTTTTTACTAATTTAGATTTCACATGATAATCAGTGGAACCTGATTGAGGTTCAATAACATACTTTAAGTTTCAAGCTTCTTTGTCACACAAAGCGCAATACATAGTATAACGTGTGGTGAAATGCTTTAACAACATTCATCAATCAACATTCCCCATATGTCTATTTTATGTTGTAATTACACAAATATTATGGTCAAAAATAGAGGGTGTGTACTTCCAAAAATCAAGATCAATAAATCAAAAGCCCAGAGAGGGGCAAAAAGGAAGCTAAAATTAAATTTTTAATGAATACAATAAAATATCTGGGTAATACCAGCTATCAAGAAAGACAAAATACAAACTCAAAGTATTAGAATCCAGTATTGGAACTACAGGGCACCTGAAGTCCTATAGGACATACAGGCAAGATTCATAATAAAAAATGAGCAGTCCTACCAGTTTGGAATGCTGCAGTTGTGGACGATCAGGTATCCCTTAAGAAACCCTGAACCGTAGTTTTCTAGTCCGACAGGGTCGTGGAGGACTATAAGTGACTGTGAAAGACGCTCAGTGGAGATAGGACAGGAACAACTATCCCTAGAAACCCCTAAATCACGGGAGGGGGGCTAGGGTAACCCTACCTACCTACACAGAGCACCCACCCCGAAAGGGGCGACCCCATCTGGATACCTGTCCCTAGTCCGGATGGAATCCCTGTTAAACCCTATAGGTTAGTTCCCGACGTGCCACATTTCATACAATACTCATCAGGAGAATTATTCCCAGGGCTTGATAAGAATGGACAACAATTCCTAAAAAATGAAAATAATGTGGTCTTAGGAGAAAATCAAGGAATGAAGGGAAGAAAAAAAACAGGCCAAAAAATAATTAATAAATAATAAATAATAAAGACAGAGGCCTACCTAATAGTCATTGGACCAAGGAGAATGCCGGGGGATAACGATGTCCCCTAATGATGGTGAGCCCGTCAATGGTACTGACTACCAAATGTGCTGATGCCACACAAAAGAAGAACCCACAGTCCGTGTGGGGAGTCTTGTCTGAGGGCACCAGGTATAGGTGTGTGACGCTGGTTTTTAAAGGCCGCTTCGCGCGTGCCGAATGCCCTAAGGTTCGCCTATGCTGGTCATGTGACCAGTCACATGACCGCAATGTCAGCAGAAACCGGAACTGGCGTGAAGCTACTAGAACGTAGCGTCAATTCCCATAGAATGCGGCGTCGGGTCATGTGGGGCGGAAGCCATACTCAAATGGCTGGAGCTCACAATGTTTAGCAACCATGACGCTCCAGATTGGGAGCACCAGCGTTGCTGCAAGGGGCTGTAAGTCGAAAGCAACCCTAGGTACACATCAAATTAAAGCAAAAAGGCTTGTTAACAGGGCTACAGAGAAAATTTAAGCAAGACAAAAGGTTGGAGGACGATTTCAGTAAATAGCAAAGAAAAAAAAAGAAGGAAGAAAGAAAAAAAGACTGTTGGGGGTGCAAAGGTGTTGGCTGACTGGCATGCTAATACAGTAGCCAGCTACAAGAGGGGAGAATAAAAATGGAGGATATGGACAGGAGGAGAGTGGTGACAGAACAAACTGAGCTAGGACTGTGTAAGGATAAGAGGGAAATGGACTTCACATAGCAGCTGAAATTTAACTGCTCATTGAGTCTAAGTGGGGCCACAGTTTTTAGGTAGTAGATCCAGTGAACCTCCCTCTGCAAAATGCTCGTGTCCCAGTCACCTCCTCTCACAGGTGGGTTAATCCTATCAATGCCCATAAAAGTAATTCGAACTCTACAATTGTGTAGATGATGGACATGTTTGGCAACCGGTGCGTCCTTGTTATTAGTGATGTCATTTTTCTGCTCACCCACCCACCTCTGAAATTACCGAATCGTCTTCCCAATGTACTCTTTGCCACACTCGCACATTAGTCGGTATATAACACCGCGAGTTTTACAATTGATGTGACCGCGGATAGTGTATACTTTCCCAGTCACATTGCTTCTTAAAGTTTTGCCGGTTTGGATGTATTTACAAGCTATGCACCCACTACATCTCTAGCATCAGCGAATGTTACTGCGGGGGTGAACTGGCTATGCACAAGTCTATCCTGCAAGCTCCTGCCTTGTCTATACGTGATATGTGGGTAATCTTCTATGACTTCGTTCAAATCAGGATTCATAGCTAGGATCTGCCAGTATTTCTCCAGAATATCACATATTGGCCTGGCAGATTCATCATAAGTGGTGATGAGGTGAATGACTTTATTCGCCTGTTCACCGTTCGATTTCGGTGTGAAGAGAGTTGTACTTTCTGCCTGTAAAGCTGATCTGAATGCCATTTAGTGGAACAATTCCTTCTGAGGCACAGGTATGGCCCTTTAGGAATACCTCTTCTGCGTGGGAGAGTTGGTCGAATTGGGTTTCCTATATACTGAGGTGTCTAATTCACCCCTCTCATTTTTAGAGATGCAAACATCAAGGAAGGCTATAGACACCAGATCTGACTCACAGGTGAACCGCAGACCTATCCGATTGTTATTAAGCCTCCTAACAAAAGTCTCGAAGGCCAGCTTGTTTCCATTTCAGATGATGAAGATATCATCAATGTACCATGCCCACAGCCCAATCAAGTCCATAGGTCCGACGCCTTCTTCAACAAAGACTAACGTAACTTCCAGCCCAGGAACAGATTAGCATACGCTGGGGCACAAGGACTGGGGCACAATGAATGCCAAGGACGAACAGGCTGTGGGCATGGTACTGACAACCTCTGGTTTGTGAGAAATAGTCTACATCCTGGATGCCTAGATCGTTTGGAATGCTGAAATATAGTGCTTCCACATCGATGCTGGCAAGCAAGTTGTCCGCCTCCACGTGAACCCCCTCAAGACGCTTCAATAACTCGGTGATATCCTGAGTGAAGGAAGATAAAGAAGTAACAAAGGTGGCTAGGATTTGATCAATATATATCCCCAGATTTTGGCAAAGGTTGCCTACTCCGGAAACAATAGGGTGGCTCTTGAGGGGTGAAACCCCCTTGTGCAACTTAGGCAAACAGTAAAAGGTAGACATCCGCGGAAAGGAAGGAAACAGAAAATCATATTCATCCTGTGTAATGAGCTGCTGTTGCTTAGCATCATCCAGAATGCCTCTGAGTTCTTGTTTGTAACCCTCCAACGGGTTATCTGACAAGATCTCATAAGTATCACAGTCTTTCAGAAGAGAGAAGAGACTCGCACATGATCTTATACTGGTCACTATCCATCACTACAGTGTTTCCACCTTTATCAGATGGCTTAATAATAACCACTGAATGATCTTGCTTAAGGCAGGAAATGGTATTAATCATGGCAGGATCACAATTAAGGTGGTGGGAAGAGAAGTTTAATTCCTCAATTTGAGCAGTCAGTAGGTCAAGAAATACATCAACGCAGGAGATTTGTCCGGTAAAAGGTGGCATCTTAGTGCTTCTGAGTTTCAGATTGGAGAATGGGCCAAGCCCCCTGGAATGATCAGACTCAGTCTCTATATCAAATAGGAGATGTACGTCGGATAAAATATCAAGGGGAATGCCCAACTCCCAACACTGTCTCTTTTCTTGGTGCCTGAAGTATTTATGCCACCGAAGTTTGCGTGTAAAAAGAGGTAAATTCTTTATGATATTAAACCTATTGAACAGTAGAGATGGCCTTGCGGTTTGCCTGGCGGTCGTTTCACGGCAAACTTTGCATGTTCGCGATTCGCTGAACATGCGAACATATGGTGATATTCACTCCCGCCATATTCTTTTACATTGTGAAGAATTTTGACCCATGACACATCCATCAGGTGGTACAGGACAGCCAATTGAGACATTTCCACACATGGACATACCCCCTACCTTATAAATAAACCTTATCTGGCCACCATTTTACATTCAGTGTTTTGCCAGTGTAGGAAGAGGTTGCTGTGTGGACCAGGGACAGGCTGTTAGGGACACCAAACGCTAGCTAATAGGGCCACAAAAGTCCTTTTAAGGACTGGTATAGGTGTGCTATCGATAGGTGTAATACACAGAGGGGTGCGATATACTTATAATATACTTTTATACTGAGTTAAAAACACATAGATCTATATAGTGATCCCCTGGAAGTCAGGGGCCTAGGGGCTAGGGGCTTACTAGGGCCATTTTTATATAGGGTAAGGTTCCGGATGGGGTCGCTCTTATCAAGGCGGGTGGTCTGTGGTTAGGCTATCAGGGCCAGAATAGCACCCCCCTGTAGGGCAATATCAGGGACAGTTCTTTTCCCACCCTGTCCTTCAATACCACATCATCTCAATACCACATCATCATCTTGCTTTCCCTCTGGGATTCATGGATGTGCACTTGAACCCCCCGGATTGCAGTAGGATATATGGTTTCTGATTTGGTGCCGCTGTGCACCTGATTTAGTGCCGCTGAGCACTTGTTATTGCCTACCACATCTATGCTTTTTGCTTAACTTTAATAATTTAATTTATTTTTATTTTGAGTGATAGCTTTTCCATTCACACATCCGCAAAATGGGTCCGCAAAAAAATAGAACATGTTCTATTCTTGTCTGCAATTGCAGACAAAATTTGAAATTTTCTATTATAGTGCCGGCGATGTGCGGTCCGCAAATTGCGGAATTCACATTGCCGGTGTCCGTGTTTTGAGGATCAGCAAAACACTTACAGACGTGTGAATGGACCCTCATAGTAACATTATTAAAGCTTATGTTTTTTCTTTATGTATATTCTAATGGATTGCCTTCCTTGTACAATGTTATAATATACTTTCTATGTTAGAAAGTATATTATAGTGCATTTGTATTGTGCGGCAGTTGTGTTCGGTTCTGCTGCGATACTGCAGGTATAGAGAGAGACAAACGTTATTGGAACAAATCATTTCTACTGGTGTGATATACCAGTCGTCCCCCAAAAAACAGATTGAAGCGGTGTGTTATATACCAATATATTTTCTTTATAGTGCATTTGGGTACTGTATAGTGCATGTGCGCATGCGCGTACGTGAAAATTATATTGCCGGTATTTCGCATTGAAAAAAATTATGAATGGAGATCGCAAATTCGAATACTACATCTGGTATGTCACTGTCCATGTTGTGGGACTATATGTGCACTTCTAGTAATTATTTCTTGGCTGCAAATATGAGCTGAAGGTTTTTCAGGTTCGTCTGCCATTAAAATGAATGGGACTCATGTTCACACGATCGGGTTTGCGAACCGTCCAGGCAGATGTTCGTCCATCACTATTGAACAGTGGTGTAGGCACAAAAGAGAGGCCAAGTTAAAGGATCTGGGTCTCTGAAGCACTGAGAGGTCTCGAGGTAAGGTTAACCACCTGGGGGCCAGTTATTGTGAGGTGGGAAGTTGATTGCGACTCCTCAATGGATAAATTGTGGCTTGGTTGATCAACTTCCCTCCTCACAATGACCATCATAGGCGGGCCTTAGGGCATTCGGCGCGCGCGATGCAGACTTTAAAAACCAGCATCACTCGCCTACAACTGGTGCCCTCGGACAAGACTCCCCACACTGACTGTGGGTTCTTCTTTTGTGTGGCATCAGCACATTTGGTAGTTCCGTACGATCATTAGTGGAAACCGTTATCCCCTGGCATTCTCCTTGGTCCAATGACCATTAGGTAGGCCTCTGTCTTTACTATTTATAAATTATTTTTTGCTTTGTTTTTATTATTCCCTTCATTACCTTGATTTTCTCCTAAGACCACGTTATTTTCATTTTTAGGAATTATTGTCCATTCTTATCAAGCCCTGGGAATAATTCTCCTGATGAGTATTGTATGAAACGTGACACGTTGGGAACTATCCTATAGGGTTTATCAGGGATTCCGTCCGGACTATGGGCGGGTGCTCTGTGTAGGTAGGGTTACTCTAGCCCCCCTCCCGTGATTTAGGGGTTTCTAGGGATAGTTGTTCCCTTCCTATCTGCACTGAGCGTCTTTCACAGTCACTTATAGTCCTGCACGACCCTGTCGGACTAGAAAACTACAGTTCAGGGTTTCTATGTGCTATAGGACTTCAGGCGCCCTCCAGTTCCAATACTGAATTCTAATACTTTGCGTTTATGTGTTTTGTCTTTCTTGATAGCTGGTATTACCCAGATATTTAATTGTATTCATTAAAAGTTATATTTTAGCTTCCTTTTTGCCACTGTCTGGGCTTTTGATCTATTTTATGTTGGCATAATTTTTTAAATGTCATTAAATTTTTTAGGATGTTAGAAGGCTTAGAATTGTAGAAGCAATTTTAAAAAATTAAGATAATTTCCAAAAACAATTTTTAAGCACCAATTAATAAATGACCCCATTTTAGAAACTACACCGCTCAAATTATTTAAATGATTTAAAAATGCCATATTACAAAATGATGTTACAAACGTTGTTAACCCTTGAGGTGTTCAGCAAGAATTAAAGGAGAATGGAGGTAAAATTTAAAAGTTTTTTTTTTTGCAGATTTTTTTGTGTTAACCATTTTTTCTTGTGACACAGCAAGGGTTAATATCAAAATAAACCTTAATATTAATTACCCTGATTATGCACTTTACAGAAACACCTCATATGTGGTTGTAAACTGCTCCATGGGCACATGACAGTTGTCAGAATGTGCCATATGGTTTTGTCACAGTAGTGTCACGGTCTTGGTGAGTTGCAACATGACATGTTGCTAGGTGCTTCTTATACCTGTGACTGGAAGCCAGGAGTCAGTTGTACTCCCGTCTTGGTGTGTGCTGGAGTTATGCTCCTGGTCTGGATTTGTCATCTTTCAGTGTGAGGGCCACCTAGTGGGACATCAATGTCATCCCGGTGTTACCTTCTCTTTACTACCCTATATTATGTGTGGTGTTGTTTGTATGGGTTGGTGTTATATGTCTGGTCGTTGTTACATGTCTGGTGGTGTTTGTTGTCCAGCATGTTTGCTAGACATTCCCCTGTCTATCGGTGTTGCCTCCGAAAGGGGGTGTCTGGGAACCACAAGTCAGTGTGCAGCTCAGCCGCGTGCCGCCATGCATCCTGGTCCCATGGGGCTCCGGTCATCGTTGTTGCCGCTGCAGGTAAGTGCATGTTCTTTCTTTGCTCTTACCTGCCGATTCAGTAGCTGGTCAATGCCTGTCCTTTCCTTGAAGCTAGACCGGTGGAGACTTCTGTTCATCCGTCTCATGGAAGAACAGGTCTATTCAATAAATATGTACTCTGCACACCTTGGATCCAGTGTGGGTGCCTGTGAGAGTGGTTTGAACAATATCAAGTTAATCCACGGCACTCCAAAAGGTTTTTATGCAAAATACATTTTTACATGTTATTCTTTTTGCAGATTTATCATTTGTATACATTCAGAATAGATCATTTATACATCATAAGTATATAGCCACATGAGACATAATTTCCAGGCGTTTCGGTCAATTAAAACCTTCTTCACCGGGGTCTAAAAAAAGATATAATGTATATACAATATGGTCCCAGAAAATTCAAGTATGTCTGGTATTCTGATAAATAATAAAGAGAAAAAGTAAAGAAAAGGGGGGGGGGGGGGAATAAAGGAGGGATTGTCCTATCAGAACTTGATGGGAAAAAAAGGGGAAAGGGGAAGTCACAGCGTAAAGATTATATAGCGATAACCTTAGTTATAGCAGTTTGGGAGAGATAACATCATTGGTATCATAAAATGAGGATCTATGAACCTGGGTTTTTGCGATCCTATTGCATAATTTCAGCATCAATATATATATAAACATGGACAGATTCCAAGTGTTTGATATAGGTCTAGTGATAAAAATACCTGGTGGCAGAATAGAGAGGCAGGCACTGGATGTGGCGTGCATGTGGATCAGTGCGCTTTTAAATGCTGTCAGCGGTAATAATGGGTGCATAAGAGTGACGTATCGGCGGCTGGTGCAGGCATCGTCGGTGCGTCATCACGTTGCGTCGCACGCGCGCATGCGCTCTCGATATGCGGGTGAAGTATGGGCAAAAGGTGTGAGCAAAAGAGCGAGAGGGGTGGCCGGAGAAGAAGGAGGAGGGGCCAAACTCCCTCCCTTCCCTCCTCTCTACTCCCCCCCCCCCTCTTTTCTCCACTTCTTCCCTCTCATCCCATGCTAGAAGTTTTTCCCAGATTCTTGTCCACCAGTTACTAATCATTAATCATTGATCATTAATCGTGTTTTGTAGTTTTTTGTTTTGCTCTTTATCCCCTGATTGACTTACTCTATTACTGTATATACCCGTGCATCCAGCTATAATTCAGATTGCAATATTATGCTTATTTCTACTACATCTACACATGACATCATATGATATTGTGTAATTGTTTAATTGTTTAATTATTATCATACTAGATTGCGAGATCCCCTTTTTCATATTCTTCTATACCCATATGAATACTATAACCAAACATCTCTTATCCCGCCCTTATCTGGCAGAATTGTAGCTCTTCTCTTTTTTCCAACAACTTAATAGTGTAAAACGCACCTCTACAAAACTATTTGGCCCCTCCTTCTTCTTCTCCTCCCACCCCTCTCGCTCTTTTGCCCACACCTTTTGCCCATACTTCACCCGCATATCAAGAGCACATGACGCACCGATGATGCCTGCACCAGCCGCCGATACCCGCTACTCAAGCCCCAGCACGTGCGTTCACTCATCATCGTCACTCTTATGTGCCCATTATTACCGCTGACAGCATTTAAAAGCGCCCTGATCCACATGCACGCCACATCCAGTGCCTGCCTCTCTACCCTGCCACCAGATATTTTATCACTAGACCTATATCAAACACTTGGAATCTGTCCATGTTTAAATATATATTGATGCTGACATTATGCAATAGGATCGCAAAAACCCAGGTTCATAGATCCTTATGTTATGATACCAATGATGTTATCTCTCCCAAACTACTATAACTAAGGTTATCGCTATATAATCTTTATGCTGTGACTTCCCCTTTCCCCTTTTTTTCCCATCAAGTTCTGATAGGACAATCCCTCCTTTATTCCCCCCCCCCCTTTTCTTTACTCTTTCTCTTTATTATTTATCAGAATACCAGACATACTTGAATGTTCTGGGACCATATTGTATATACATTATATTTTTTTTTTAGACCCCGCTGAAGAAGTTCTTAATTGACCGAAAAGTCAGGGAATTATGTCTCATGTGGCTATATACTTATGATGTATAAATGATCTACTCTGGATGTATACAAATGATAAATCTGCAAAAAGAATAAAATAGAAAAATTTATTTTGCATAAAAACCTTTTGCAGTGCCGTAGATTAACTTTATATGGAAGAACAGGTCGTCTCACCTCTACTCCTATTCCAGGGATTATCAGAGCGATTGAAAACTACATCCCTCAAGGAATTTTGCAAGGGGTGTACTGACCACTTTGACCCCCACAGGTGTTTTATGGAATTTAGAAACACTTGGCTGTGAAAATGAAAAATGTAATTTCTTCCAATCACAAGGGGTAACATGAGAAAAAACCCAAGTGTGTTAATAATTTTCTCCTGAATATGGCAACACCCCATATGTGGTCGTAAACTGCTGTAGGAGCATAACGCAGAAGGGAAGGAGCGCCATATGGCTTTTGCAGTGCAGAATTTTAATGGATTGGTTTACGGGCACTAGAGATGCACTAAAAGATTCCATAGAATAATTTTGTCCAATCAGCAGGGCTTCTTCATTTGCATATGCCTTGCTGATCTTTTAGCTCATGTTGGTATTGGTCTCTGGGGTACCAGTACAGCTATTTCTGTCAACCATAAGTTTTTCTCCATGTGAGGACTTTTTGCAGGATGAATAGCCATTATAATTGGTTCTATTTTGGGGCACATACAACTTTTCAATCACTTTTTATTTAACTTTTCAGGAAGCAGGATAAAGAAATACAACAATTCTACAATTGCTTTTTGGGTTTTGTTATTGCGGCGTACACCTTGCAGAAATAATGAAATGTTATCTTTATTTTGCTGGTCAGTATAATTACAGAGATACCAATTTTATATACTTTTTTTATGTTTTAGCGCTTTTATACAAAGCATTTTTATAAAGAAAAATCATGTTTTTACATCGCCATAGTCTGAAAGACATACCGTCATTTTTTTATTTTTTGGGCGATTGTTTTATATGGGGGATCATTTTTTGCGAGATGAGACTTTTTCATTGGTACTATTCTGGGGTACATATGACTTTTTGATCACTCCATCTTACACATTTTGTAAGGTCAGGTGACAAAAAATGACTGGCACTGTTTCTATTTATTTATTTTTACAGATTTCACCTGACGGGGTTAGATCATATGATATTTTTATAGAGCAGGTTGTTACAGACGCAATGATACCTAATATGTCTATTTTTTTTGCGTTTTACACAGTAAAAGCATTTCTGAAAAGAAAAAAAATCTAGTTTTTGTGTTGCCATTTTCTGAGATCCATATTTTTTTAAATTTGTGCGATTTTCTTATGTGGGTGCTAATTTTTTATGGTATGAGGTGATGTTTTCATTGGCACTATTTTAGGGTACATATAACTTTTTGATTGCTTGGTATTACACTTATTGTGAGGCAAGGTGACCAAAAATGGCTGTTTTGGCCCAGTTTTTATTTTTATTTTTCTACATCATTCACCTGACAGGGTAGATCATAATAATATTATAATATTTTTATAGCGCCTGTTGTTACAAACACAACGATACCTAATACAGTATGTCTATTTTTTTACACAGTAAAACATTTTTGAAAAGAAAAAAATCTTGTTTTTGTGTTGCCATTTTCTGAAAGCGATATATTTTTTTTTTCAGGCGATTGTCTAATATATGGGATAGTTTTTTGCAGGATGAGATGACAGTTTGATTGGCATCATTTTGGGGTACATACTACTTTTTGATCACTTGGTATTACACTTTTTGTGAATCAAGCTGACCAAAAAAGAACTATTTGGCACTGTTTTATTTTTATTTTTTACGTTGTTCACCTGATCGTGTGATATTTTTATAGAGCTGGTCATGGCGATACCTAATATGTCTATTTTTTCAAATTTTATATTTAATTATGGAAAAGGGACACTTTTTTAAACTTGGAACTTGTATTATTTTTATTATATTAAACACTTTTTTTAAAACTTTTTTTACTTTTTATTTTTGTACCACTGTGGGACACATTTTGGGGTCTGATTCCCTCTACAATGCATTACAATATATGTGTATTGCAATGTATTGACTGTCAGTGTATTACCAGTTTAATACACTGACAGCCTACCTGCCTGTGAGACCCAGGGGTTTGAGTCTCACAGGCTTCTATAGAAGGCAAGTCCCAATGCTGTGGAAGCCTTTCCAGCCATGGGGTCCCCATCACCGCAGTGCGGGGATCCGATGGGGATAGAGAGTTACCCTCTTTACTCCTCAAACCCTGTACATGCTGTGGTCAGCGCTGACCGCGGCACTGGCGTATACAGCAGAGGCTTGGCTGTCAGGAACAGCCAGGCCCCTGCCGCTGATCAAGCAAGTGCAGTTTCTGCACCCTCCTGATCAGAGCGCTGTACATGTACGGCACTGGGCGCAAAGTCACATCCCGCAGTGCGGTATATGTATGGCGCTGGTTGGGAAATGATTAAAGGTATTCCACATATGGATCCAACATCTGAGGCCCCTGTACATGGAAATGCTGATATGTACTGTATATCCCATCGCCATTCAACTACTGCAGAAATTAGTATGAATTTCTTCAATTTTCAAAGCTCACTAATAGTCCTTCCTTTTACTTGTATTTCCCATCAGGAAACAAGGGCTAATGTTCGCAAGAGTACTTATCACAACATTATACACTGTTATGGTGGCAATTTTGCTGACAATTATCTGTTTCTGAAAACCTATTATATAAATATTATCTGGATAACTGAATAGATATTGCTTTCTTTAGTTATACCAGTAAACATGAATAATAATCTCTGCCAGCCAGGAAATTGGTTTGTGTAGAGCAATTAAAAACAGATTGTCATTAGGTAGGCTAGATAGCGGCTTTAATATTAGAGGTGAGATCTGGTCCAAATGTTCCAAATTTATTTTAATACAAAATTAGAATTTGCATAATTTAACTTCTGTGAATCTTCTATTACACATACAGTACAGACCAAAAGTTTGGATACACCTTCTCATCCAAAGAGTTTTCTTTATTTTTATGACTATGAAAATTGTAGATTCACACTGAAGGCATCAAAACTATGAATTAACACATGTGGAATTATATACATAACAAAAAAGTGTGAAACAACTGAAAATATGTCATATTCTAGGTTCTTCAAAGTAGCCACCTTTTGCTTTGATTACTGCTTTGCACACTCTTGGCATTCTCTTGATAAGCTTCAAGCAGTAGTCACCTAAAATGGTCTTCCAACTGTCTTGAAGGAGTTCCCAGAGATGCTTAGCACTTGTTGGCCCTTTTGCCTTCACTCTGCAGTCCAGCTCACCCCAAACCATCTCGATTGGGTTTAGGTCCGGTGACTGTGGAGGCCAGGTCATCTGGCGCAGCACCCCATCACTCTCCTTTATGGTCAAATTGCCCTTACACAGCCTGGAGGTGTGTTTGGGGTCATTGTCTTGTTGAAAAATAAATGTTGGTCTAACTAAACGCAAACCGAATGGAATAGCATGCCGCTGCAAGATGCTGTGGTAGCCATGCTGGTTCAGTATGCCTTCAATTTTGAATAAATCCTCAACAGTGTCACCAGAAAAGCACCCCCACACCATCACACCTCCTCCACCATGCTTCACGGTGGGAACCAGGCATGTAGAGTCCATCCGTTCACCTTTTCTGCGTCGTACAAAGACACAGTGGTTGGAACCAAAGATCTCAAATTTGGACTCATCAGACCAAAGCACAGATTTCCACTGGTCTAATGTCCATTCCTTGTGTTCTTTAGCCCAAACAAGTTTCTTCTGCTTGTTGCCTGTCCTTAGCAGTGGTTTCCTAGCAGATAGTCTCCCATGAAGGCCTGATTCACACAGTCTCCTCTTAACAGTTGTTCTAGAGATGTGTCTGCTGCTAGAACTCTGTGTGGCATTGACCTGCTCTCTAATCTGAGCTGCTGTTAACCTGCGATTTTGTCACGACCCTTGGTCATGGTCGTGACTCCTTGGGAGCCGCATGCAGTTGCCCGTGGTTTGGTGTTGTGTCAACCGCAGCTGGGGGCACTTAGTAGTTTGCCTCAGGTGCGGTTGCCGCGGACAACAGGCATGCGTGCGGTTGCCCTTGGCAACGTGTGTTTGTGTGCACTTCCTTTGTCTGTTTGTTGTGCACGAGGTCATGTTTGTATGCACTTAGACACCTCCCTTCACTTGCGGTTGTCCGCGGCAACGTCTGGTGTTGTGTGCATGTGGTGGCAGTGTCTCGGCCTGCTGGCTGTTCTTCAGGACACGGTTGCCACGCATGCCGTTGCCGGCGGTAACAGGTGAGAGTGTTTGTGTGCTTTTCCCTTTGTGTGGCTTCACTACCCTGCCTGGTGTTGAAAGGGTTAACTCCCTTCTTTCTGTGTGAGCACTGGGTGTGTCTGACTGTTGGGTGTGGCTTCTTGGCCCTATAAAGCCTCAGTGGAAGCCAGTAGTCAGAGAGGGTGCTTCAGCCATGCTTGCTGGAGACATCCTCCTGGTTATTTACCAACTGCCAGTGGGGGCCACCCTTCTGGTCATAAAAATTATGTTACACAGTGTTATGAAGGTGTGTGTGGGGTTTCCTTATTATTGCAGCTTATGGTCCTGGGTTGCTGTGTGATGTTTGGTGTGTGCTGTGTTCGTTGGTGTTCTGAACAGCAGCACTTGCACATGGGTTCCAGGCTTTGTTGTCTGTGGCAGGTGAGTGCTGTGTTGGTTGCATTTGCCTGTCACTGCCATAAGTTGTTTCTGTTCCCCTTGTAGCTTTGCCACTTTAGACTCCTGTTTCTCCGTGTCCAGGAGAAACGGGCTGTCTACCCAGCTCCTAGTTCAGGGGACGACGGAGGGTCAGTAGGGATCCGAGGTTCCTGAGCATGGGCCCTCCTACCTTTAAGGGCGGCTCATGCATCTAGGAGTCAGGGTCAGATTAGGGAAGCGCTAGGAGGTGACCTGCTCCCTAATTCTGTGGTTCTGGCCAAGTAGCAACCTTACCATCACCTGGCACCGCACGGCTGAGGGTGTTCCCCATCCCCAGCCGTGACATATTTCTGAGGCTGGTGACTTGGATGAACTTATCCTCCGCAGCAGAGGTGACTCTTGGTCTTCCTTTCCTGGGGCGGTCCGCATGTGAGCCAGTTTCTTTGTAGCGCTTGATGGTTTTTGTGACTGCACTTGGGGACACTTTCAAAGTTTTCCCAATTTTTCGGACTGACTGACCTTCATTTCTTAAAGTAATGATGGCCACTCGTTTTTCTTTACTTAGCTGCTTTTTTCTTGCCATAATACAAATTCTAACAGTCTATTCAGTAGGACTATCAGCTGTGTATCCATCTGACTTCTTTACAACGCAACTGATGGTCCCAACCCCATTTATAAGGCAAGAAATCCCACTTATTAAACCTGACAGGGCACACCTGTGAAGTGAAAACCATTTCAGGTGACTACCTCTTGAAGCTCATCAAGAGAATGCCAAGAGTGTGCAAAGCAGTAATCAAAGCAAAAGGTGGCTACTTTGAAGAACCTAGAATATGACATATTTTCAGTTGTTTCACACTTTTTTGTTATGTATATAATTCCACATGTGTTAATTCATAGTTTAGATGTCTTCAGTGTGAATCTACAATTTTCATAGTCATGAAAATAAAGAAAACTCTTTGAATGAGAAGGTGTGTCCAAACATTTGGTCTGCACTGTAGGTAAATATGTAATTTCTGTAATTTCTACACTTTTTCATAGGGTGTAAAAATGTGCAAAAACACATACTGTATATTAAAGGAAGTTACATTGTATCAATTGTATGGAATATGGATTATTAACTTATATATTTTATAATATAGTGCCCTGAAAAGTATTACAATAGGTGTAGAGTATGAACACATTTTTGATCAAAACCTCTCAAGATGTGATAACAAAGTTAGATTAAGTGTATATTTAAGGAGTGAATCTGCTAAAAAGTTTAAAAAATAAAGGAGGTAAGTGTAGAAAGTAAAAAAAAAGTGGTACAGAATCGGGTTCATGAAAGAAGGGTTTGGGTTCATGGAAATATGGGCTGACTTTGCTGTTGGCTTAAGGCTCTACAGTAAGGGCAGACTGCCCCTTAATGGGGTGGGTATAGTTGCTCTAAGGGAAAGAATACTTTAACTACTCGAGGAGCTTAAAATCTGGGCAGAAGGAGGGTGGTCATACAAAAATGGGGGTAGATAGAGCAGATATAGAGTTGGGTATAGGGGGGACTGGTTCAGGAACAAAGGGTTTGGGTTAATGGGGAAGTGGGCTAACTTTTCTGTCGATTACAAGCTCTACAGTAAGGATGCTTTGCCCCTTAATGGGGAGGGTGCAGACTGCTGGAGGAGCTTAGAATCTGGGGGGAAAGAGGGTGGTCATACAAAAATGTGGGTACATAGAGTGGATAGAGAGTTGGGTATAAGAGGGGCTGGTTCAGGAAGATGCATAATTTTTTTCTGAATAGAATGGTGCAGAATTACATGCTACTTCCACCACAGAACAATTGAAAACTGATAGAAAAGTTAAAAAAGTTAAAAAAACTGAAAATCTGTTCCATTTATCTGAATAGGGTTATTTGGTGGCCACCACATGAACAAGACAGAAATGTCTGCAGCAAAAATGGGTGGTGTCATAAGTTTTTACTCCATCTGCATTAAATTCTATGTTATTAATTTTATACTTCTGTGTAGCACAAGTGGTTAAAATACCTTTAACTCCTACCAGTGGTTTCACTTGCTAGTTTACAATGCTGGGTATAGTAGGTCAATGCAGGACATAGTGTTTAAAGCAATGGGTCAGCTATGGGTCAGCTAAGTCCATTCTTCTGTCCCCACCCTATGCAAAATCTCCCATTAATTAATATCAACATAAACAGAATTAGGCTAGAGCAGACGTTGGGAACTGACATTTTAAATCATCGAGCTGTGGAATCACTGAACAAGCACTGGATATTTGCTTTTTTCATAATAGGTTTTGGCAAATGAATAACCCTATGGGCTCAGTTATGGGAATAGGAAGAGATTAGTTAAAACCTCAGGCAATCGGGCTCTGTGCACTAGATAAGACATCATCTCACTTGATTTGCTATTACCAAATCACTGACATAAACGGAGTCCTTAAAGATGAGCCTGTTCTCCAAAAAATAGTTTGCATTGAAGTGATTTAGATGTGACACTATTCGCTTTTTAGACAATTTAGTTACTGTGTTCTGTAATGCGATCTAATGAGGGGAAGAATGAACACATCAATGGCCTATGCTGAATTGTGTTCTACTAGTATCATAGCATTATCACAGACACTTTTCTTTTGCTTGCATGAAGATATAAGTCAAATACATATATTTAAAAAAATATTGTGGCCACATTTTTATATACCGTAACAACAGGATTATTGTCCATCAATGCATGCTCGTGGAGGCACATAGCACCTCTGCCTTTAACATCGGTACTTTCGATGGATTTGTACCAAATGGTTTGCTATTATATCCTTACTATTAAAAGTTACGTTTTATTGCTCCGTGACCACAGTGATATGGTAGATGTAAATACAGTCCTTGATGTATATGAACTACTTACCGCTTCAAACAGCTGTTCGATGGGGGTGCTGGGAGTCAGACCCTCATAGATCTGATATCAAAGGGGTTTTCCAAGATTTTAATATTGATGACCTATCCTCAGGATAAGTCATTACTATCAGATCGGTGGGGGTCGGATACCCAGCACCCTTGCTCCTTAACTTTATCGGTGAGCAGGTATAATTAAAAGAAGCCGTCCCACACACAACTCCATAGAAAGAAAAAGAAAAAAAGTTATGGTGCAAAAACATTTTTTTCCTTTAAAAAAAGGGGCTTTATTGCAAAAAAGTAATAAAAGGTAAAAAAATATATTTGCATTTGGTATCACTGTAATCTTACTGACCCAGAGAATAAAGATGTTATTTAACGAAAAATGAACGTCGTAAAATTTATAACGTAAAAACACAGTGGCAGTATTGCTGTTCTTCCCATCTCCCTTCCAGAAAGAGTTAACTTTCTGATTAACATTTATTATGTGTACCCCAAAATGGCACCATTTAAAACTACAACTTTTTCCACAAAGAAACAAGCCCTTATACAGCTATAGAGACAATTAAAAAAAAGTTACAGCTCTTGGAAGGCAAAGATGAAAAAAGGAAGAAAAATGCTTGGTCAGTAAGGCCCAAAACAGGCTGGTCACTAAAGGATTAATGACCTATCTTGAGGATGTGCTGACTAACCCCCTTTTTCTTTACAGATTTACAGCACTGGAGGTGTGGCACTCCAGCGAGTCGTGCACTCCTGATTAGCCTGTCTGCCCCATAGGCTGATTTTAATTAGTTTCAGTATAAAGCGGTGGCCTGCTCTCACTACATTTATTGGAAGCCATCTGGCTCAAGGAAAGGTATGGAGTGGGCTTGTCATGCATGTTACTACCTGCATCCCCTGAAAGTAATGGCGGCTATTATGGTACCAAAAATGGTAAAAGACAGAGTGGACCCAGCATGCATGTGAAACCAACACTTCCTGAACTGTATGGTGGCCATTATGGCGCTTAACAGGTAGTATTTAGTGTTAGGTTGCCGTCTTACAGAGATCGCCTTGACGTTTAGCAGATGGGCTCAAATGGTTTTGTACAATATGCATTTGCCAAGCATCTCACTTTATAAATAAGCGTAGCATTAGCACTATAATATTTTTTGTGACTATGGCATTATTGTACTTTATCTGGCTTGCAGGGTGCTCTTGCATTGTCTTTTTTCTCTATCTTTCTAGCCATGGCAGCATGAACCTGCGCATTGGGATGTGCTGACTAACCCCCTTTTTCTTTGCAGATTTACAGCTCTGGAGGTGTGGCACTCCAGCAAGTTGTGCACTCCTGATTAGGCTGTCTGCCCCGAAGGCTGATTTTAATTAGTTTCAGTATAAAGCTGTGGCCTGCTCTCACTACATTCATTGGAAGCCGTCTGGCACAAGGAAAGGTATGAAGTGGGCTCAGCATGCATGTTGGTACCTGCATCCCTTGGAAGTAATGGAGGCCATTATGGTACCAAAAATAGCAAAAGGCAGAGTGGACCCAGCATGCATGTGAAACCAACACTTCCTGAACTTTATGGCGGCCATTATGGCACATAACAGGTAGTATTTAGTGTTAGGTTCCTGTCTTACAGAGATCGCCTTGACGTTTAGCAGATAGGCTCAAATGGTTTTGTACAAAATGCATTTGCCAAGCATCTCACTTTATAAATAAGTGTAGCATTAGCACTATAATATTTTTTGTGACTATAGCATTATTGTACAGGGTGGGCCATTTATATGGATACACCTTAATAAAATGGGAATGGTTGGTGATATTAACTTCCTGTTTGTGGCACATTAGTATATGTAGAGGGGGGAAACTTTTCAAGATGGGTGGTGACCATGGCGGCCATTTTGAAGTCAGCCATTTTGAATCCAACTTTTGTTTTTTCAATAGGAAGAGGGTCATGTGACACATCAAACTTATTGGGAATTTCACAAGAAAAACAATGGTGTGCTTGGTTTTAAGGTAACTTTATTCTTTCATGAGTTATTTACAAGTTTCTGACCACTTATAAAATGTGTTCAATGTGCTGCCCATTGTGTTGGATTGTCAATGCAACCCTCTTCTCCCACTCTTCACACACTGATAGCAACACTGCAGGAGAAATGCTAGCACAGGCTTCCAGTATCCGTAGTTTCAGGTGCTGCACATCTCGTATCTTCACAGCATAGACAATTGCCTTCAGATGACCCCAAAGATAAAAGTCTAAGGGGGTCAGATCGGGAGACCTTGGGGGCCATTCAACTGGCCCACGACGACCAATCCACTTTCCAGGAAACTGTTCATCTAGGAATGCTCGGACCTGACACCCATAATGTGGTGGTGCACCATCTTGCTGGAAAAACTCAGGGAACGTGCCAGCATCAGTGCATAAAGAGGGAAACACATCATCAGTGTGTGAAGAGTGGGAGAAGAGGGTTGCATTGACAATCCAACACAATGGGCAGCACATTGAACACATTTTATAAGTGGTCAGAAACTTTTAAATAACTCATGAAAGAATAAAGTTACATAAAAACCAAGCACACCATTGTTTTTCTTGTGAAATTCCCAATAAGTTTGATGTGTCACATGACCCTCTTCCTATTGAAAAAACAAAAGTTGGATTCAAAATGGCCGACTTTAAAATGGCCGCCATGGTCACCACCCATCTTGAAAAGTTTCCCCCCTCTCATATACTAATGTGCCACAAACAGGAAGTTAATATTACCAACCAATCCAATTTTATTAAGGTGTATCCATATAAATGGCCCACCCTGTCCTTTATCTGGTTTGAAGAGTGCTGTTGCATTGTCTTTTTTCTCTATCTTAAGAATAGGTCATCAAGATTTAGCCACTACACAACCCCTTTAACATTAGGTAACGTGAGAAAGGTCTTTAGTTGTTTAAAGCTTACCTTGGGTTCCTTTGGGACCTTGTGGACTAGTACACGCCTTCCTCTTGGAATGATCTTTGTTGGTCGACCACTCCTGGGGAGGGTAATACTGCTCTTGAATTTCCTCCATTTGTACATAATCTGTCTGAATGTGGATTGGTGGAGTCTGAACTCTTTTTTGATGGTTTTGTAACTTTTTGCAGCCCGATAACCATCATCAACTCTTCTAAAGGTCCTCAGAAATTTCCGTTGTCCATGCCATGACATACTTGCACTAACATGTTGGGAAGATCAGACTTTGATATATCCCTGTTCTTTAGATAAAACAGGTCACCCACTCATACCTGAAGGTGATACCATTGATTGAAAACACCAGACTCTAATTTCACCTTCAAATTATCTGTTAATCCTAAAGGTTCACATATAATACTGACATGTGATATTGGATCATTTTCCTCAATAAATAATGACCAGGTCTTATACTCTGATGCATTTGTTTGATTTGGTTATCTTTATCTGTATTTTGTTAACCCTTAGGCAGTTCCACAGGAATTAAAGCAAAATCTAGGTGAAATTTTTTATTTATTTTTTTGGCAGATTCTGCATTTTTATAATTTTTTTCTTCTGTAAAGCAAAGGTAAACACTTAACAAACCCACATATGATCATATACTGCTGCATGGGCATATAGCAGAGCTCAGAAGGGAAGAAGTGCCATTTGTTTACATAGTTACATAGTTAATACTGTTGAAAAAAGACATAAGTCCATGAAGTTGTTACTAGTGATGGATGAACATCGGCCAGGACGATTCGTGATCACACGAACGCGATCAAATTTTCGCGAACCGCAATTTAGCGGCGGTCCCCATTCACTTTAATGGCAGGCGAACCTGAAAAACCTTCAAGTCATATTTGCAGCCATCAAATACTTATAAGAAGTGCACAAATCGTCCCACAACATGGACAGTGACATACCAGAGGGGGTTCAATGGCAAAAATTCACACAAAAAATATGTATTTTAATCAGGGGCCATTTTTAAGTGTCTTAAAGGGAAACTCTCAAAAATGTGCCATGCTGGAGCCTAAAACATTAGTATTTTAAGCCACGGGAGTACAGGCCCCAAACAGTAGGCTTTCACCGGACAGAAAACATTAAGTGATTATGTGGCTGGAGGTATATTAGACGGTCATTGGATATCAATTTTACTTCAGGCCAGTAAAAATACATGTCAAATACATGTGTTTAAAAGAACTAAAAATATACAATTTGATTAAAAATATGGCTAATGAAATCCCACATCTTGTATAAACCCCAAATGATAATAGGTTGCATTCAACAACACGTGGTTGTCACAGGTGTTGAATTTCTTAGAGGCTACAACAATTAGGCATTCACCTTACAGAAAAGATCAAGTGATTATGTGGCTGGAGGTATATTAAACGGTCAATGGATATCAATTTTACAGCAGGCCAGTGGATTACAGGCCCCAAAAATTATTCATTCACCGTACAGAAAAAAACAATTGATAATGTGGCTGGAGGTACATTAGGAGGTCACCATATAACAATTTTACTGTTGGCCAGTTATATTACAGGCCCAAAAAATTATGCAATCACCTTACATAAAATATCAAGTGATTATGTGGCTGGAGGTATATTAGACGGTCAATGGATATCAATTTTAATGCAGGCCAGTGGACTTCAGGCGACAAAAATTATTCATTCACCGGACAGAAAAGATCAAGCGATTACTTGGCTGGAGGTATATTAGACGGTCATTGGATATCAGTTTTTCTGCAGGCCAGTACAAATACATGTCAAATACATATGTTTAAAAGAACAAAAAAATATAAAATTGAAATAAAAACATGGCTCCCTCTTAAGTAGCACAAACTAACCCCAGGCTGATAGGTATCACCTGGGAGGTGGAGACCCAAGGGGGCGTTCCCATGCACATGACAAAGAAGAAAACCCTTTTAACCAAGGGCAAACACCAGCAAAAAGAAAGAAAAAAAACTTACATACAGGTAAATTAAGTCACTAAAACAGTGATCATTATATTAAATAAAAATACAAATACAAAGAGAGCAAAAATATTGATAGCAAAGCGTATGTGTAGTGGAAAAGACGACACGGTCCCAAATTAATACTGTAGAATGAGATCATGACGTCGATTCAACCCACAGGGCTGGCGAGATTCTAGCGGGAAGATCCAGAAGGCCTCCCTGTTAAGGAGTTTCCTCCTGTGATCTCCCCCCCTAGGTGGCAGAAAAACTCTTTCTATGCCCTTAACTTGTAAGTGGGATACATCACCAGCATGTACCACTGCAAAATGCAGGCTGACTGCAGAGACATTCCGGTCCTTATAATGGGGCACATCGGAAATGTGTCTGCGAATCCGATTTTTTTAAAGAGGTAGTGGTGCAGCCCACATACAACAAAGAACAAATTGTACATGTAATAAGATACACCACGTGTTTGGTATTACAATTAATGTAGGATTGGATGTTGTATACCCTTTCGTTGTTCATGGACTTAAACGTTTTTTCAGTAGTCATGTGTTGGCAACAAATGCATTTTTTGTGACCACACTTAAAATTACCTTTATGCTGTAACCAGGTGGCTTGTGGTTTTTTGGGCACTGAAAAAAAGCTGGGGCTAATAATATTACCCAGAATGGCGGGAGGTTATGACTCTGTGGGGGATGGAGAGGTGCCTCAGACATGTGGGCGGTAGGGTTTGCAACGTTCACAGAGTTCCCTGGAAATAAAGAAAATTGGCACCCCTTTCAGCAGGAGGAAAACATTACTCCATTTTGCTTTGATAGCGTCAGACTGCTTCATGTGAATGATACACCTGTCAATATGTAAGCATGGAAGCACACAGCTTGCCATTCTGGCCAGTTCTTTTTGGCTTCACCCCCTCTCCCTCTAAGATGACTGGTCATCACGGCTGTAATTTCCCTCAAATGCAGCTTTGCCACAATGTTACTGCCATTGCTGCTGACTACCTTGCCCAGTTGGAGTTGGTGGGGAGACAACCAGCTGGATGTTAGCTGTTTTAAGCAGTTTAGCAAAGGATTGGCTGTGTAGCTACTATTGCCGGGGCCAATCAGCTCTAACTCTTTACTTTACACATATGATGGAGGGAGGGGGAGTGGAAGCAACGCTCTGCCCTGCTGGTGCTGGGGATGGGAAGATGTCCATGGAGGAGGCAGATAAGCCCCTGTTTTGGGGACCAGACCAACACAAATGTGGAGGTGTCAATAGGACCTGGCCTTGTTGCTATGGTGCTGGCTTGCCGCTGATGAGAAAAACATTGACCCAGTGTCACGTTCCCTCAGGTGACTGATGTTAGGAGATCAGGGAGATTGGCTGAGCGTGGAGGAATCTAACAGTGTCCTTGCTTTCTCTTGATTCAGTGTTGATAGGGTTAATGACCACTTCCCTTTTCTCAGCTGTTGCTCAGTGGTCATCACTTCTACCCTTTATAATCTGACCCCACCCTTCTGACTATGTGGTAGATAGCTTAATTTAGGTTTGGCTGAGCAGGTGTGAGGTCGTCTCGGGTATTCCTGCTCGTCCTTCTCTACAGAAGTTAAGTGTGGCATTTGTTTGTGTTTGTTATATTCCCTGTTGTTTGTATCTGGGCCTGAGACTTCCATTCGTCCATCTGGGGAGGAATGGGTTGTCTCTGGTCCTAACCTTATTCCAGGGCCTTATAGAGAAATCAGGGCCTAGGTATACTGCATATGAATATTCCTACCTTCAAGGTCTATTCATATTGATAGGTATTTAGGGCTCTGATTAGGTTTGTTTAAGAGCTAACCTGTTCCTTCCCTACTTTCCAGGCCCAGTTACTCTTCCCCTTCCCTCCTGTGTTCAGTGAGGAGTTTTCCCCCACACTGATTGTGACACCCAGTGGGCACTAATGTGTTGGGATTCTTGCTGGACATTGTTACTATAATATGTCTTATGAGCCAGTGTTCAGGGTGTGGCTCAATCTGTGTATTACCTTGCTGGAGAGTAAAGCAATTATTGTAAAGTCTGGACCCTGTGCATACACTATATTGGCTTACAGGGAATAGTACCCAGGTCCCTAAATGTCTTGCTCACAAGCTATGAAGGCTTAGTGGGAACATTGTAAACTATACAATACTCTAGGTGCAGTGTTCTACTGCTAAGGCTGTGGTTCCCCTTCAAATGAGGGTTTCTGTGCATTTATTGTAACCTATGCTGCTAAAGGTTCTCAACTGTTATTTACTGTGTATTTATGCATTTTCTGTATACAAGGCAGTATGGAGTTAACAGGCCACAGTTATCAACCACTAGGTGGGGCTGTATTTTCTCCCCATGGGGAGGAGGAGCTTGATACGTCTTGAGGCAATGAAGTGAAAGAAGCAAACATGTAGCTGAACCCACGTCGAGAGTAAATGACCTAAATAGATAGAAAAGTGGATAAGAATCCAAAGACATATCTGAGGAGCATGCTAAATACAAGGTGGAGGTGAGAGAAGCTTTTTGGAGAAACACTGTAAAACAAAGACCTTTGTGACTCCATAGCCCCGTGTCTAGGAGAAATCCTTCCATGCCTGAACACACCTAAGGAGTAGATTGTTCATCTGCATACAGTAAATGTCCACATTCCACTGAAGACATTTGTGGAAACGTATATTGTCAGCACAGTAACCTGTCTAAAAAGGTGAAGAACTTAGTCTGACGGTGGGGTACACCCAGTGGTTGCATTACGTCATATGGCATTGTATAGAAAGTGAAGTTTTGCTAGATGCTTATACCAAAGTCCGCTAGAGAAGTGTAATATGAGGAAAAGTGAGAGACCTCTGAGCCTGTTAACTCTGACTGCAGCCATATACCCTGTGAGAACTGTGGAAATTCTACTTGTGTAACATCTGCCAGTCCATACATGCTAAGAACTGTAACTTATGTGCTTGAACTAGATTTTTCAGTAAAGAATCATTCTGTTGTCAACTAGGTATCATTATTTCCTGCACAACATCTTCAGCTGCCAAGGGAGCCTGCCTTGCACCTCACAGCTCATCAACATCAAGGTCACCTCAAACCACCATTGGGCAGAAGAATTCCCAGAACCAGGTTGTGCCCCGAATGGAAAAAAGGTCATGCCATTTCCATCACTGCACTGCCTAGGGGACCGCCAGAGTCTGTGAAAACTACAACCATCATTCTTGCTACAACTACCATCCTCTCATCTGCTTTCATCTCCTGGGCTCACTGCATAAGCATTGATGACCATTGTGCAGCTGTACAGGCCAACAGCAAGCGAAAGGGGTTCTCTGTGAATTAAGAAAATTAAAATACTTGAATATTACTTTATAATATATTCTCAAATACCTTTCATTATTTATAATGGCTCGTTTTGTCTGGGGAGCAATCATCAGGGAAACAAAATGGCTGCCGTGCCATTAGTTCACACAAAACCTGTTCAAATCACACATGAGGACAAGTTCCTTCACAGCACTGAGATAAAGCGTTGCCTCATCCTTCTCCTCCTATCTGCGTGTCAGGGATTATGATCCTGAATACAGATGATAAGAACTGTAGCTGAATCTCTGGGAAACTTAGTTCATGAGGAGACATGAAGTACAAAGATGACAGAGGACAGACTGTTGTGATCTGGATCTCTGGTATTGGAGACTGCATTCAAGTGCTGCTGCTCATTAGCCACACCTTACCCTCCTCTCATGTCTCATCATCATCTCCATTCCCACAGAGATTCATATGAGAGGAGGGTGAAGTGTGGCTAATGAGCAGCAGCACTTGAATGCAGTCTCCATTACCAGAGCTCCAGATAACCACAGTCTGTTCTCTCCGTCATCTTTGTACTTCTTGTCTCCTCATGAACTAAATTTCCCAGAGATTCTGCAAAAGTTCTTATCATCTGATATCATCTACTTGTCAGGATCATGATTCCTACAATCATGATTCCTGACAAGTAGAGTAAAGAGGAGGATGAGGCAGCTCTTTAGCTCAGTGTTGTGAAGTAACTTGTCCTCCTGTGTGATTAGGACAGGTTTTGTGTGTACTAATAGGACAGCAGCCATTTTATTTCTCCTAATGATTGCTCCCTAGACAAAAAGAGCCATTATAACTAATGAAAGGTATTTGTGAATATATTATAAAAAATAATATTTAGGTATTTTCATTTTCTTAATTCCCGGAGAACCCCTTTAAGGGTATGTTCACATGGCTAAAATCTACCACAGGAGTTTTCTGCAGCTGAATCAACATTCAAAACTCAATCAAAAGCCTTTCATTGACTTCAGTGTAAAACATGTTTTCAGTAACACTTGAGAAGTGATATGTTACTTCTTAAAGCAGATTTTATTGTGGATTTGATAGAAGTAAATGGGGAAGAAAACCTCACTCAAAAACTCTTCTAAAGCACTTTTAAAAACTCTACTCAAACCATCACCAAACTGCAAATCTGCCATCAAAAAACACCTGTTTTCAGCTACTGATTTTGATACTGATTTAACCATGTGAACATAGCCTGAACGAACTTCCTGTCCTATTAGTCGCTGCATCGGAACTGGGATACAAGTGTTCACCCTCCCAGTGCAGCAGTGCTATTAGGACAGGAAGCTGTTCTAGCCCCCAATTTAGTCAGAAATGTTCTGCAAGGTCCGATAGGCTTGAATATGCCCCATGTGCTATAGATTGCACATCTATAAATCAAAATGCAGTATTGCCTTTCTTATCATCGGTAGCAGAACTGTTTTAACCATCTACCGTGTCCTTGTCAGAATTAATTCAGATGCAAATTACAAAATCTGAAATTTCCTGACTGTATGATAACTTGATTTTTCATAAGATGACATCAATGAGCTCTGCTGTTGTCCTTATACTTTTTCATCATTCAGTATGTAAGGCTTGTTCATCTTCCTGATGTCATTGTTCATGTGAAGTGTACACTATCCAGTTAATCTTGTTCAATGGATCACTTGAAATGACATGGTGAAGACAGCCTCATTGTTATGTATTAGTTAAACAAGATGAAATGCTCTTTGTTCCTCTTGTGATGGAAAATAAATAATACACAGATTGGCCAGTCAGGTCAAATGTGTTCTTTTTGCTAGACTAGGCACAAAAGCACTTGTTTCCATCACCTGGTTTTGCTGTAATTAAAAAATGAAAGCTGCATAGAAATGAGATATAGATAGATTGTATATGATATAGAAGATAGATAGTATATAATATAGAAGATAGATACTGTATGAGATAGACAATAGATTGATAGTAGATAGATAGATAGATAGATAGATAGATAGATACCCAGCAGTGAGGGACTCTCACTTCAAGCCACTGTCTGATCTCTGCCTAGACTTTACCTCCATGGAGGAGGAAGAGAGACTATCGATACTGCCGGGGGAAGAGGAGAACAAAGCCGCCATAGCAGCACAATATATCAGTGCCATAGACTGAGAGGAGCCTGATATGTGTCCTATACCCCCACCCTGGATGTGTCCCTATCCACATTCCTCATCTATCCCCATAGCTGCAATCCTGCAACCCATCTGCAATTCCTAATGGGTTTGTTACAGATGCAGCAGCTACCAACCAAGTAGTATGTGATGCTCTGAGATATTACTGCTGATTATGTGTGGGGTATGGGGGCCAACTGAAAAAATAAAATAGATAAAATAGATATTCTGGTTTAAAGGTTCCTCAGATTATGAACTGACTGCTGTGGTTCTGGCGGGAAAATCGTTAACCCGTTTGCTACCAGCACCATACATGTACGACGCTGGAGTGATAGGCAAACATGGCGGCCACTGCACGTGTTTCAACAGCAGAGACCTGCCTCTAAATACAGTGACTGGCTATAATGTCGATTGCGGTAATTAAAAGCTTTAGAAGCAGTGATCAAGTCAGGTCCTGCTTCCAGGCTTCCTACCGACATGCCCTGCTGCCAATGGGGATGTCAGTAAACGCTTTTTGCTGAGGAGACACACAGCATTTATGTTGCCATTCAATTGACAGTAATAAACTCATTGTAAAAATACATGATGGTTGAAAATTAAAAATAAAAAAATAGATTTTATAGGCTCATATATGAGCTTTAAAAATTGCAAAAAAGAAAGTTAAAAAATATCTTAAAAATTAAAAAAAATTAAATGTTTAAATCACCCCCTTTCCATATAATAAAAACATAAAAACATAAATAACAAAAAATATAAACATCATAGGTATAACCGTGACTGAAAATGGCCGTATTATGAAAATATAAAAATATTTTTCCAATACGGCAAATGGCGTAACAGAAAAAAGGGTCTAAATGGCCAATTTGCCATTTTTTCATTGCTTCTCTTACCCCAAAAAAGTAATAAAGTGTGATCAAAAAGTCACACACACTCCAAAATGGTATGAATAAAAAGTAAAGATTGTCCCACAAAAAATGAGCCCCTATACAGCTCAGTAGACATAACTATAAAAAAGGTTTTAGGGGTCAGAATATAGTGATGTAAAAAAAAACACACCGTGGGAACAAAACGTGTAAAACGGTGGAGAAATTGCGTTTTTTTCAAATTCACCCCATTTGGATTTTTTTTTACTGCTTCCCACTATATTGTATGTCATAATTAATGGTGGCATTAGAAAGTACAACTTGTCCTGTGAAAAATAAGCTCTCATACAGCTATGTGACCGGAAATATAAAAAAGTTATGGTTTAAGGAAGATAGGGAAGAAAAATGAAAACGCAAAAATGAAAAAACCTCCGGTAGTGAAAAGGTTAAATAGACTACATTAAAATTAGATATATTGGATCTACCTCTAGGATTAGGTACACTACTAAGTTCCCTGCAAACAGTCTTTCCACTAGTGCACATAGGGGGAGATTTCACTAAATTCACATTTCAGTTATTTGATCAGTGATTTCCATCAGTTAGGCCCCATGCACACGGCCGTTGTTCACAGCCGTGTGCGGGCCGTGGAACCGCGGCCTGGATCCCTCCTGAGAGCAGGAGCGCACGGCGTCACTGGTTGCTATGACGCCGTGCGCTCCCTGCTGCCGGCACAGTACAGTAATACACTGGTACGATCTATACCAGTGTATTACTGTACTGTGCCGGCAGCAGGGGGCGCACGGCGTCATAGCAACCAGTGACGCCGTGCGCTCCTGCTCTCAGGAGGGATCCAGGCCGCGGTTCCACGGCCCGCACACGGCTGTGAACAACGGCCGTGTGCATGGGGCCTTATTGTGAGCCAAAACCCATAGTGAAGCCTATTCAGAGATAAGGTATAAGGGAAAGATCTGCACCTGTTCTGTGTTGTTGACCTACACCCAGTTTTGGCTCCCAATAACTGATGGAAATAACTGTCCAAATAACCACTTAAAGGGAACCTGTTATTAACTTTATGCTGACCGTACTGATGGCAGTTTAAAGTAGTGACAGAAATGCTGATTTCAGTGGTGTGTCACTCATCAGCTAAAAGTAAGTGGTTGCCGAGAACCAGCATCATAATCATTGCATTGGAAAAGACTCAAGGCCACCTGAGAAGAAGCATGGTTATTCATGAATTCCTGCTCTCCTGCCCACCTGCTGATGACTTACCTCCTTCTACCTAGTTTTCTCCCTCTCTGTCTAGGAGAGAACTGCCAACCATCAGCAGATGGGTGAGAGAGCAGGGGATTATGAATAACATGACTCTTCTAAGGTATATTCAACTCTTTTCAAGGCTTGGGCTGCAATGATTATGATGCTGGTTCTCAGCAACCACTTACTTTTAGCTGATGTGTGACACACCACTGAAATCAGCATTTCTGTCACTATTTTATGCTGCCCTCAGTACGGTCAGCATAAAGTTGATGACAGGTTCCCTTTAAGTGTGAACTTGACCTTAATTGCCCATAGCAACCAATCAGGTTCCACCATTCATTTTTCACAGCAATAATGTTTAAATGTTATGTCCCTTCATGGGGTAATAACAATGGAATACTTTTATTTATCCAAACACTTTGGAGCAGATATTTCAAAACTGGTGCAAAGGGAAATTGGCTCAATTGCCCAACAGATTTCAACTTTCATTTTCCAAAGGAGCACTAAAAAATGAAAGGTGGAATTTGATTGGTTGCTATGAGCAACTAAGCCTGCCTCCTTTCCACCAGTTTTAATAAATCTTCCCCACAGTCCCTTAGAACTTCATGTGTACAATGTTAATTTTGCCTAGAAAAAAAAAACTGTTTGTGTCAGATGCCATACCACATCCAACTGTAGAAAACCTCCATCCCTCTGTATGAAATAGAAGGCATACATAGGTACGGTAGAGGGTTCATTCATCTCTATGAAAGCGCTTTTAGGCCTCTTTCACACTGGCGAGATTTCCGTGCGGATGCAATGCGTGAGGTGAACGCATTGCACCCGCACTGAATTTCGGACCCATTTAATTCTATGGGGCTGTGCACATGAGCTGTGATTTTCACGCATCACTTGTGCGTTGCGTGAAAATCGCAGCATGCTCTATTTTGTGCATTTTTAACGTAACGCAGGCCCCATAAAAGTGAATGGGGCTGCATGAAAATCGCATGCATCCGCAAGCAAGTGCGCATGCGGTGTGATTTTCACGCATGGTTGCTAGGAGATGATCGGGATGGGGACATGGTTATAAGAGAAAATAATAGCATTCTTAATACTGAATGCTTAGTAAAATAGCGCTGGAGGGGTAAAAAATAAATAAAGAATAATTTAACTCACCTTATCCACTTGTTCACTCAGCCTGGCTTTTATTCTTTCTTCTTCTTTGCTGTGCAGGAGGAAAAGGACCTGTGATGATGTCACTGCACTCATCACACATATAAGGTTCATTACCCAGGTCCTGAAGAAAGAAGGCAGAAGAAATGTAACGAGCCCCTGATCGCTCTATTCTGCTCTCACGGCACTCCCTGATGAGACCACAATATCTGCTGGTGCCGCCGTTGATGATCTGGCCTCAAACGACCGCTCGTGTCGTTTTAATTCTCACAGAACCAACACCAGTCAGGTGTATGTGAGTTCAAACTGACAAAATTCTTTATTGAATGCCCCACATATATTTATATTGGAACACCTCTTTCAATTGGTAAATTGTAAAACCCCCTCTGATTGGCTATGCAAATGAGGTAAGCAGGGATTAGTTCAAGAGCTTAGCTGGGAGGCAAATGGGTGTGGCCATTGTCACAGAGAGATTCAAACCATGACAGGGCTGGAGGGGTAAAAAATAAATAAAGAATAATTTAACTCACCTTATCCACTTGGTCGCGCAGCCCGGCTTTTCTTCTTTCTTCTTAGTTGCTGTGCAGGAGGAAAAGGACCTGTGGTGATGTCACTGCGCTCATCACACATCTAAGGTCCATTACCCAGGTCCTGAAGAAAGAAGACAGAAGACAAGCCAGGCTGCGCGAACAAGTGATTTTTCTCACACGCGCTGAAAAATCATGCATTTTCCCGCCACGCACCCACATCTTATCCGGCCCAAATCCATGACGCCCGTGTAAAATAGGCCTTACAACTGCAAAACAGAGTGTTGATATGGCCGTGTAAATGAATCCTAACAGGTTGACAGTGACCCCTTACATACATGCATATTCCCTAATATAACTTTGAGATTTGCCAAACCTGACAATCCCTTTGATTTCAAGTTTCTTTGTACTCGTTCAGATAATATTTCATTTATGTTAAGCATATTGTGCAATTACTGTATGTACGAATGATGAATTATGATGAGATTATGTAAAAATATAAATGTAAAATGGGACAAAAGGAAAGCAATTCATTCTCCCGGAGACCATCTTTATGAATAATTAAATTACAGAAAAACATTTCTTTGTAGTGATCAATCTATGGTAATTTAATTTTGAAATACTGGTTAACAATAGAATCAGAGGATTAAAAATGACCTCAGGACCAATAGCCATCTTCTTCAATTAATTGCAAATGCATTTAGAGTAGCTAGAAGCATTATGTGGATATGTGCCTATAGGGATATGATGGTCAGTCATTAGTTCTGAAAAGACTGTGATACAATAGCAAGGCAAAGACTTCATTAAATCAATGCCGTAATGCAAATCAAAGTAACAATATATTAGGCTAAAAGCAGATAATAGTAAACCTAACCCACCATTGCAGTCTGGCATTTACAGCAATTAGAAAATGGGCATGAGAGCTACATACATCCTTTTCTAAGGCAAAATTCAGCAGAAGTCATCAAAATTTTCTAGGCATGCAATTTCAATCTACAGTATGCAAACCTGTACACAAGTAACAGTTTTTCGCAACTATACTGCAATATTGCATTAGTTATCTGTCTTAAAAGGACCCTGCCATATTGAACAGGTTGTTTGAACTGCAGGCAGCATGTTGTAGAGCAGGAGGAGCTGAGCAGACTGATGTATAGTTTTATGGGAAAATATTCAGTATAACTTGTATTTTATTCATTTACAGTTGCAATAAAAAGTATGTGAACCCTTTGGAATGATTTCTGCATCAATTGGTCATAAAATGTGATCTGATCTTCATCTAAGTCACAACAATAGACAATCACAGTCTGCTTAAACTAATAACACACAAATAATTAAATGTTACCATGTTTTAATTGAACACGCCATGTAAACATTCACAGTGCAGGTGGAAAAAGTATGTGAACCCTTGGATTTAATAACTGGTTGAACCTCCTTTGGCAGCAATAACTTCAACCAAACGTTTCCTGTAGTTGCAGATCAGACGTGCACAACGGTCAGGAGTAATTCTTGACCATTTCTCTTTACAGAACTGTTTCAGTTCAGCAATATTCTTGATGATTAGTGATTGAAAGCCTTCCCTCTATGACTGTGTATGCAGAGACAGCTGACAATCACTGATAGGACTGCCTCCTTGTCTTCAAAGCACAGAATGAGCAGGGATATAAATCTATAAATTATAAATTATACTGAATATTTTCCCACAAAACTATATAGCATTCTGCTCCTGCTCTATACTATACTGTCTGCAGATTGCACTGCATTTTCATGGTGACAGGTTTCCTTTAATATACAGTGAGTATAGAACAGAAGTATTTGAACACCCTGCGATTTTGCAAGTTCTTCCACTTAGAAATCATGGAGGGGTCTGAAATTCACATTGTATGATTTTTAAAGAATGTATTTGTCTTGCACTGCTGAACATAAGTATTTGAACACCTGAGAAACAGCAATAATTCTGGCTCTCAAAGACCTGTTACTGTGCCTTTAAAAAGTCCACCTCTACTCCACTTATTAATCTAACTTAGTAGCACCTGTCTGAGCCCTTTAAAGACACCTGTCCACCCCACATTCAGTCAGATGCCAATTACTACCATGGGCAAGACCAAAGAGCTGTAAAAAGACACCAGAGACAAAATTGTGGACCTCCACAAGGCTGGAAAGGGCTACAGGGCAATTGTCAAGCAGCTTGGTGAAAAAAGATCAACTGTTGGAGCAATTGTTAGAAAATGGAAGAGGCTAAAGATGACTGTCAGTCTCGCTCGGACTCGGGCTCCATGCAAGATCTAACCTCGTGGGGTATCACTGATTATGAGAAAGGTGAGAAATCGGCCCAGAACTACAAGGGAGGAGCTGGTCAATGACATGAAGAGAGATGGGACCACAGTTTCAAAGGTCACTGTCGGTAGAACACTATGCCATCATGGTTTCAAATCATGCATTGCACGGAAGGTTCCCCTGCTCAAGTCATCACATGTCCAGGCCAGTCTGAAGTTTGCCAATGACCATCTGGATGATCCAGAGGAGGCATGGGATAAAGTCGCGTGGTCAGATGAGACCAAAGTAGAACTTTTTGGTCTAAACTTCACTCGTCGTGTTTGGAGGATAAAGAAGGATGAGTTGCATCCCAACGACACCATACTTACTGTGAAGCATGGGGGTGGTAACATCATGCTTTGGGGGTGCTTTTCTGCAAAGGGAACAGGACGACTGCACTGCATTAAGGAGAGGATGAATGGGGCCATTGCAACAACCTCCTTCCCTCAGTCAGAGCATTGAAGATGTGTCGTGGCTGGTTCTACCAACATGACAACGACCCGAAGCACACAGCCAGGATAACTAAGGAGTGGCTCCATAAGAAGCACATCAAGGTTCTGGAGTGGCCTAGCCAGTCTCCAGACCTAAATCCTAGTCAGTCTCCAGACCTAACATCTTTGGAGGGAGCTGAAACTCCGTGTTGCTAAGCGACAGCCCCAAAACCTGACAGATCTAGAGGATATCTGTTTGGAGGAGTGGGCCAAAATCCCTGTTGCAGTATGCAAACCTGGTCAAGAACTACAGGAAACGTTTGACCTTTGTATTTGCAAACAAAGGCTTCTGTAGCAAATATTAAAACTGATTTTCCTAGGTGTTCAAATACTTATGTTCAGCAGTGCAAGACAAATACATTCTTTAAAAATCATATAATGTGATTTACTGTATTTTTTATTCTGTCTTTCAGAGTGGGAATGAACCTACAATGTGAATTTCCGACCCCTCCATGATTTCTAAGTGGGAGAACTTGCACAATTGCAGGGTATTCAAATACTGTTCACCACTGTATCTGTCCCATTGTCTTTTCTGATACATAAAACCATAGAATTCACATAGGGTGTACTTTGCTTTTTTCATGACTGTATATATACTGTATATATACTGAATAGTCACCTTATTAGAGACTATTAACTAGTAGTGCATTGATCTCCTCTGGCCTTCAAAACTGCAGCAATTTGCCATTTCAGATTCAGATTGCAGTACGTGTTTAAACATTTCTACATTTGGACAGAATAGTTTCTCTCAATTGCGATACATTATATGGAGGTACTAAAATGCACTGAACACCCCATTCTACCCTGTCCCAGAGATACTCTACAGAGACACTCTCCCCACTACCACCACCATGACCACCAGCCTGAACTACCAATATCTGAAATGAAGGTTTTATTGATTCATGATGCTTGCACCATCCCATCTGCAAGGTGCATAAGAAATCTAAATTTATCTGACCAAGCTACGTTTTTACAATTCTCATGATTCTACAGGACCTTTTCTGTTTCTCTAAGACAGCCATGGTAGTCAAACTGATAATATGCTCTATAGCCATCCTTTCTGAAGAACGATGAGTTGTGTGGACAGGCTAGTAGGAGCACCAGCTCTGTATTTGACTACAATTTGCTTGACTGGGCACCACCTGCTTGTGATGTCCTTTTCTAACCTCTTTTACTGGCAAGTTATTTGAAGGGAATTATAGCAATAGTGAAGCGAGCACTCGCTCTATGGCAATACTCAGATTTATTAATTATAAATGCCTATTATTTGCACTTAAAATAGTAATACAATAATAGAACACAATAGGTAAAATACTAAATGAATATAAAACTATATAATGAGGTCGACCATAATATAACACTGATAAAATTCACATTTGTTGCATAGGGGGTTTGTTCAAGCATATATAAAACTTGCTAATACATAAACAATCTCCAATGGTGTCCAAATATAAGTGATAAGAATATAATAAGAAGAAAAGGGGTGATGAATTGATCTTAATATAGTGGTGTTTAAATAATGTCCATAATAGTGATAAATTATAAGGTGCGTAGGTGAAGAGGGCACCTATTGGAGCGCTGCGTGTTAATACACGCTGTAATGCTTGTGTTGCTTCCTATAGCAACCAGAAACGTCCGAGTCACTCAATGTACTGTAGACCGCAACAGGCACTATAATCCGTTGGTGATATTCGGCTGTTCAAGCCTTTAACACAGTCTATTTTGACTTATCCGCTAAAGTCTTACCTCTGTCCAGAGGATAATACTTCCTAAGATATGAACAATCTTACCTCCGGAAAAGAGGTTGCTTGTTTTGAACGTTAAAGAAAGACTGCTAGACTCGCCGCTGCGTCTTCACGGCTTGCAGGAACTAACAGTCCAACCCGATCTCGCGATAGTACGAGTGGGACTTGCGTCCGATCTCAGTACTCACTCAGGTGGTTGAAGCTGTTCCGCTGATTATCAGGTAGCAGTTCTTAGATGAATATTTCTCTTTATTGCATGGCCATGCAAAGTCCTTTATACGGAGGTATAAGCGGAGTGTCTGATAGCCCAGACGCGTTTCGGGATAATTCCAATCCCTTCCTCAGTGGTATATCTTGCACTCCTTACCTCCTCCTTTTTATACATAATATAAAAAGGAGGAGGTAAGGAGTGCAAGATATACCACTGAGGAAGGGATTGGAATTATCCCGAAACGCGTCTGGGCCTGTTGCGGTCTACAGTACATTGAGTGACTCGGACGTTTCTGGTTGCTATAGGAAGCAACACAAGCATTACAGCGTGTATTAACACGCAGCGCTCCATTAGGTGCCCTCTTCACCTACGCACCTTATAATTTATCACTATTATGGACATTATTTAAACACCACTATATTAAGATCAATTCATCACCCCTTTTCTTCTTATTATATTCTTATCACTTATATTTGGACACCATTGGAGATTGTTTATGTATTAGCAAGTTTTATATATGCTTGAACAAACCCCCTATGCAACAAATGTGAATTTTATCAGTGTTATATTATGGTCGACCTCATGATATAGTTTTATATTCATTTAGTATTTTACCTATTGTGTTCTATTATTGTATTACTATTTTAAGTGCAAATAATAGGCATTTATAATTAATAAATCTGAGTATTGCCATAGAGCGAGTGCTCGCTTCACTATTGCTATAATTTTTATTACATTAAGGTAGGGCGTCCTTAATTATTAGTTTGTAGCACCGTGCCACCCACCAGCATTAGTGAGCCACTCCATTCAGTTAACCTATTTGAAGGGAATGTGTCATCAGAAAATTACCTGCTGTTTAAATCATGTTTTTATGTTTAACATATTTTAAGAATTTTGATGGTTTTATTTTTAATTTTCCATGTCTATATCTATATTTAAACAAAAAGCATAAAATCTTGCAGTTCTCGCGCTGGCCAACAGGCCTAATAATAGGCGCCTTTACCGCAGTTACCTACTTATCTGTCATTCTAATCCTGCCTCTAATAATATCACCTCTGTGTATAGATAAGACAGGATCCACCATTTACAATAGGTGATTGTCAGAGCTTATCTATTCCTTGTACAATGTCCTCTGCACAGGTCACATAGCATGCCTACAAAACTCTCCCATAGAAGTCTATGGCCCATGAGGCTGCCGTAAAGCAATTTTTAAAATTCTTTGCTAATGCTGTTAAGAAGAGCTCAGGCAACATGGTCGCCCTCATAATCATGGTCAGAAAATAGAATATTTTTTTTTTTTATCAGAAAATAGAGACAGATTATAAAAAAAGGATATGTGTTACCATCTGATTTTAACTGGCAGAAAAAAAAAAAGCTTTGGTGACACATTTCCTTTAAATCCACAGGATCCCCTTTTCTTGGATATTTTCCTTGATTCCAGCATTCTCTGTATACGCTCAACATCGTTGCATGAGAAAACTCCACTACATTGGTCTAGGACTGGTCTAGGACTGATGGCCATGTCTGATTTCCATACAAGGAAGCTCCATCAGTAAAAAGGTAGGTAATATAAAGTAGCCATTTAGTGTACTGTCTGTGGATCCCAACCTAGTCTCCAAACCAGTGGAGAAATGAGGAAATGCCAGTACCAACAATGTCGGTGAAAAAATAATTTTCTTTATTCACCCATATTCAAGTCCAACTCACTGGAGCATTTTTTCATCTACATCATTTATATCCTATATACTGTATATTACATATATCATAGGCAAACATAATTTGACAAGTCTACAATAATTGTCATTCCTTCCTGCATATAACAATATTACAGAAATTATGGCTAAATTGGGTTTTCTTGTGTTTCCTTCTGCTACAATATGTTAACAGCTATAGACGGCTTAAGGGTGTTGGGTTTGTTAGATCAAAGGTGTACATTGCCTCTGGAAATAGACCTTATAATGAGAAATAAATGTGACCTGAAACACTCTGGGGGCTATTGTGGCAAAGTAAACAGTTATAAGAAAGGTTCCTAAAGACTGTCAAATCTGACAAAAGAGCAATCCAGGTAAACCCTTCTAGTGGTAAAAATACTCCAGGGAAGGCAAGACACAACAGAGCACTTATTAAGACAGCAAAAGCTGAAATAGCTGTGCTTGGCTTGTTTTCAATGGAAGGAACTGTACGGCTATAGAAGGCAATGCTTATTTTAGCATGATATAATACATACATTGTGCGTTCCTGAGCCTTTATTGGAATCATCATGAATGTCAACTTCTTGAAGTAGTTGTGTGAGAGTTTAGCAATCATTTCAGTTCAGCCCCTCTATGCCCCAAAGCAGCCCAACTTTACAAAATGAACAAATCTTATTTAATTTAACAAAAATGCTGTCTTCCACCTCTAGTACTAAACTGCGGGCCACTAAGGGGTCTCTCTTCATGCTAAGTTGCTGTCCAATGCTGGTTTTACAGGGGATTTACATATTGATGACCTATTCTCAGGCCAGGTCATCAATATGAGAACAGTGGGGGTCTAACTCCTGGCACCCCCACCAATCTAGTGAGCGCTGTGGCTCTTTGCACCTTACCTAGCACAGCACCGTACATTGTATAGCAGCTGTGCTTGATATTCCAGTTCAGTCCCATTTACTTAAATGGGACAAGGCTGCACCTAAGTCATGTGACCGCTGAATGTGATGTGACATGTCCTAGGAGGAAGCCTAAGCATATGGCCTCTTTGTACACCTGATCGGGAGTCAGACCCCCTGCAGATCTGATATGGATGACCTATTCTAAGGATAGGCCATACTGGGCAATATTTACATGTCCCATTTATACTCAACAACGATTGCCACGATGAATTCATTTCTGAGCAATCATAATTGTAATTGGTTATGGTCAGTGTTAGTAAAAGAGAAGATCAACAATAAATCTATTGTTTATCATCAATTGTGATGCTATAAAAATTAATGTTATTGGTGCCATGATTGCTTCTTCACTTTGACTGTGTCCAGTGTTGAGAAGACCACCGTGTCCTTATGTGCCTTGTGGTAAATACAGCCCCGCTCACATACTGAGAACATAGACTGTGGCATGATGAATGTGTGTGAAATCACTCACCTGTCTGCCTGATAACAACTCTCTTCCCCATATCATCAATACCTCCTTCAGCCCTGTCCCTGTCCCTCACTTCAAGCCTCTACAAAGTGTATGGAATTTGACTTTTATCACCTATGGTTTTTCTCTGGACATACTGCAATACAGCAAAGGACACACAGTCATGACAAAGAGATGGGTTTGATTCTCAGGCATGAATCTAATTGGACAATGAGCACGTTTGGCAGTAAGGACAAGACGTCTTAGCATGCGTGGAGCTGGAAGACTTCAGATCTCTGACCAACCCTCAGAACTCCTGCAAACTGCAAGTGAGGAAGCTACAGGAACAAGGCTGCCAGACAAAAAAATTGTATTGAGCAGTAAAATACCTTTCTAAGCCAATAAGACCATATACAGGTCCTTCTAAAAAAAATTTCATATTGTGATAAAGTTCATTATTTTCTGTAATGTACTGATAAACATTAGACTTTCATATATTTTAGATTCATTACAGACCAACTGAAGTAGTTCAAGCCTTTTATTGTTTTAATATTGATGATTTTGGCATACAGCTCATGAAAACCCAAAATTCCTATCTAAAAAAATTAGCATATCATGAAAAGGTTCTCTAAACGAGCTATTAACCTAATCATCTGAATCAACTAATTAACTCTAAACACCTGCAAAAGATTCCTGAGGCTTTTAAAAACTCCCAGCCTGGTTCATTACTCAAAACTGCAATCATGGGTAAGACTGCCGACCTGACTGCTGTCCAGAAGGCCATCATTGACACCCTCAAGCAAGAGGGTAAGACACAGAAAGAAATTTCTGAACGAATAGGCTGTTCCCAGAGTGCTGTATCAAGGCACCTCAGTGGGAAGTCTGTGGGAAGGAAAAAGTGTGGCAGAAAACGCTGCACAACGAGAAGAGGTGACCGGACCCTGAGGAAGATTGTGGAGAAGGACCGATTCCAGACCTTGGGGGACCTGCGGAAGCAGTGGACTGAGTCTGGAGTAGAAACATCCAGAGCCACCGTGTACAGGCGTGTGCAGGAAATGGGCTACAGGTGCCGCATTCCCCAGGTCAAGCCACTTTTGAACCAGAAACAGCGGCAGAAGCGCCTGACCTGGGCTACAGAGAAGCAGCACTGGACTGTTGCTCAGTGGTCCAAAGTACTTTTTTCGGATGAAAGCAAATTTTGCATGTCATTCGGAAATCAAGGTCCCAGAGTCTGGAGGAAGACTGGGGAGAGGGAAATGCCAAAATGCCTGAAGTCCAGTGTCAAGTACCCACAGTCAGTGATGGTCTGGGGTGCCATGTCAGCTGCTGGTGTTGGTCCACTGTGTTTTATCAAGGGCAAGGTCAATGCAGCTAGCTATCAGGAGATTTTGGAGCACTTCCTGCTTCCATCTACTGAAAAGCTTTATGGAGATGAAGATTTCATTTTTCAGCACGACCTGGCACCTGCTCACAGTGCCAAAACCACTGGTAAATGGTTTACTGACCATGGTATTACTGTGCTCAATTGGCCTGCCAACTCTCCTGACCTGAACCCCATAGAGAATCTGTGAGATATTGGGAAGAGAAAGTTGAGAGACGCAAGACCCATCACTCTGGATGAGCTTAAGGCCGCTATCGAAGCATCCTGGGCCTCCATAACACCTCAGCAGTGCCACAGGCTGATTGCCTCCATGCCACGCCGCATTGAAGCAGTCATTTCTGCAAAAGGATTCCCAACCAAGTATTGAGTGCATAACTGAACATAATTATTTGAAGGTTGACTTTTTTTGTATTAAAAACACTTTTCTTTTATTGGTCAGATGAAATATGCTAATTTTTAAGATAGGAAATTTGGGTTTTCATGAGCTGTATGCCAAAATCATCAATATTAAAACAATAAAAGGCTTGAACTACTTCAGTTGGTGTGTAATGAATCTAAAATATATGAAAGTCTAATGTTTATCAGTACATTACAGAAAATAATGAACTTTATCACAATATGCTAATTTTTTTAGAAGGACCTGTATACTACAAGCTCATTCCTTAAGTATCTACAGTTTTCTGGGGTAAGTACGGTACAGATACACTTTTCATCTAAACCCAATTGATGATCAGCTTCAGTGCCTGTCAGCTAGATTAAAACCCTTCTCAGATTTAAAAGCTTCTCATCTCTACAGATACTGCATGTCTCTATGTTCTTTACTGTATGCTAAGATGAGCTATAAGTTCCCACGCCTTAAAGGGGTTCACCAGGCTGTCCTATTTTGATGACCTATCCTCAGGATATGGCAAAGCAGCAGTGAGCAGGAAGAGAGACTGAAGACGGCATGTGCGCACTGCGCGTGCCGTCTCCTTATACAGCTGACCAGCGGTGGTGCCGGGTGTCGAACCCCCGCTGATCTGATATTGATGACCTATCCTGAGAATAGGTCATCAATATTTTTGTCCTCTGGCTGCCCTGCTGTTCCCTTGTGGTATTTCTGAAGACTCCTCTGGCTTGTGAATTCCTGGACTGGTTTTGAGACTACAGTACACTTTGGTTTCTGGAAATGTGGTATTGTATTGAACTTTAGTTATCAACTTTTTGGGATGTTGGTTATCTCGTTTGCTTAGTCTGCTTTTTGATCCTTTTCCGTATGACTACTCTTTGATTGTTTGTTGTTCCTTGTTTGTGTGTAGTCCATGCACGTATTTGAGCACAGGGACTGCCGCCTAGTTGTGGGGTTAGTGCATAGTTTGACTGTGCAAGTAGGTAGGGATAATGGGTCTGGGAAGTTTTAAGACTGCACCATCTCTGTTTGAGTGGGATGGTGGTTGTGTTTTCCTGACAACGTCTTGCTACAAATCTGATATCATTCTCTAAGATCCCCCTCCATGTGTCCTCATAGCTTAACAGGAGTAGATGTTTACGGACTAAACATTGCACACAAGATCACCATGTATCTGAAGAATAAACCTAATAAACTGGTAAATTCATCACCATCTCCTGATTCAGACGTTGTTTTCCCCCTTCAGTCCGGTGCCTCTGTTGCTGAGAAATTAAGCCATTTGTATCATACAAATGAGCTTTTGGTGCAACAAAAGCATCATTATTGCACCTCATTGCACCAACTGCTCCTTCCCTATCATGGTTAGTTCTGCCCCCAAGCTCTGAGTGACAGGGCCAGGCAGTGGCCATGTGATCTCACCTGGTCCTGTGTTCTCACCCATGTGCCAGCGCTTTTGGAATTGGCACAAGTGCATAACACCTCTGATGCTTGCCAGGCCTGAAGTCAGTACTATGCAGCCTTGGCAAACATCAGGGCTAGAATGCAGGGCCAGGCGAGATGTGCTGTTAGTGCAAAGAGGTGCAGCAGTGATGCCCTTGTTGTACCAAACAGCTTATTTGCCTTATTTCTCAGGAGGTTGGGTCCTGGAACATGATGGTTTCTGCCAGTTCTGAGCCGGTGGCACTGCTGTTCATCTTCCAATTTCAAAGGGAAGTAAGCGTGACGTGTCTTTCATCTGCTGCTGCAATAACTTTTCTTGGCTGACCACTACAGTCCGAAATATGGTCAGGATTAAAGGGGTGGTCTCCCTTCAGCAAATGGCATTTATCATGCAGAGAAAGTTAATACAAGGAACTTACAAATGTATTGTGATTGTCCATATTGCCTACTTTGCTGGCTAGAGTAATTTTTACACTGCTCATTTTCAGCGATTATGACCACCCTGCAATCCAGTAGGGTTGGCCATGCTTGCACATTGTAGGAAAAAGCACAACCTCTCTGGTGGCTGGGACTATGTAAGGGCTCTTTCACACTTGCGTTCTTTTCTTCCGGCATAGAGTTCCGTCGTCGGGGCTCTATGCCGGAAGAATCCTGATCAGTTTTATCCTAATGCATTCTGAATGGAGTGAAATCCGTTCAGGATGCATCAGGATGTCTTCAGTTCCGGAATGGAACGTTTTTTTGGTCTGAGAAAATACCGCAGCATGCTGCGCTTTTTGCTTCGGCCAAAAAAACTGAAGACTTGCCGCAAGGCCGGATCCGGAATGAATGCCCATTGAAAGGCATTGATCCGGATCCGGCCTTAAGCTAAACGTCGTTTCGGCGCATTGCCGGATACGACGTTTAGCTTTTTTAGAGTGGTTACCATGGCTGCCGGGACGCTAAAGTCCTGGCAGCCATGGTAAAGTGCAGCGGGGAGCGGGGGAGCAGCATACTTACCGTCCGTGCGGCTCCCGGGGCGCTCCAGAGTGACGTCAGGGCGCCCCAAGCGCATGGATCACGTGATCGCATGGCACGTCATCCATGCGCATGGGGCGCTCTGACGTCACTCTGGAGCGCCCCGGGAGCCGCACGGATGGTAAGTATACCGCTCCCCCGCTCCCCGCTCCTACTATGGCAACCAGGACTTTAATAGCGTCCTGGCTGCCATAGTAACACTGAAAGCATTTTGAAGACGGATCTGTCTTCAAATGCTTTCAGTACACCTGCGTTTTTCCGGACCCGGCGTGTAATTCCGGACAACGCAAGTGTGAAAGAGGCCTAAGCACATAGGCATGCATGCGCAGCAGCTCCTATCATAGCCACTTCGTATCTGTGCTGCAGAGGTGGTCATAACCCCTGGATACGAGCAGTGTATAATGAGATAGAAAAATGTATCAAGCCAGCAAAGCAGGCAATATGGACAATCACAATACATTAACTTTGCATAATAAATGCCCTTTTAGTGGTGCATTTAATGCAGAAAAATACAGGCTGATACTTAGCCATCACGCAATACCATCAGAAAGGCGTCTGTCTGGCTGTAAATTTACTCTGCAGCAGGTCAATGACCTCAAGCATAGAACCAATGTCATTAACCTCTATCTTCAGCATACAGTGGAGCAAGGAGTCATGGAAGTGATCATATTTCCCCCAACAGAGCCCTGATATCAACATCATCAGGTCTCTATGGGATTACATGAAGATACAGGAGGATTTGAGCAAGTCTACAATGACAAAGGATCTGTAGTTAATTCACCAAGATGTCTGGAAGAACATCCCTACCGAGTTACTTCAAAAACTGTGTGCAGGTTTACCTAGAAGCATGTGGTTTAACTTGTAGGTTTATGGCTTCCCATACCACGGGTCCTGTTTCAAGACCCAGCAGAGATAATCTGGAAAAAAAATGTAAGAACAGTTAATTATACAGAGTTGTCCCCAATCAGAATGTTAAAGGCCAATCCCCCTTCATGTCAGAGTACTAATTCTGGGACTCCATAGAAAAGAACCGGGACTCCTTACAGTGTCCTGTTCAGCTGGGACAACTACTGTTTAGTCATCCTCCATTGATGGTATGCCACGGTGTTAGTTGTAATACTGTTCCTGTCCACAGTGGTGCTTTTGAGAATAAATTAGACCTCTTCATTCCTTTTTAAAAAAATATGTTGTTAGGCCATTAGAAAACATTACACTGTGTCTTTACAAGTGATTGCTTTTATACATTTTGTGTGCTGGTCTTAGCGAAAACTGCGCTAGGGTAAGATGCAGCAACTTTATTAAGGGCTCTTTCACATCTGCGTTCTTTTCTTCCGGCATAGAGTTCCGTCGTCGGGGCTCTATCCCGGAAGAATCCTGATCAGGATTATCCTAATGCATTCTGAATGGATAGAAATCCGTTCAAGATGCATCACGATGTCTTCAGTTCTTGCTGCGCTTTTTGCTACGGCCAAAAATCCTGAACACTTGCCGCAAGGCCGGATCCGGAATTAATGCCCATTGAAAGGCATTGATCTGGATCCGGCCTTAAGCTAAACGTCGTTTCGACGCATTGCCGGATCCGACGTTTAGCTTTTTCTCAATGGTTACCATGGCTGCCGGGACGCTAAAGTCCTGGCAGCCATGGTAAAGTGTAGTGGGGAGCGGGGGAGCAGCATACTTACCATCCGTGCGGCTTCCGGGGCGCTCCAGAGTGACGTCAGGGCGCCCCAAGCGCATGGATCACGTGATCGCATGGCACGTCATCCATGCGTATGGGGCGCTCTGACGTCACTCTAGAGCGCCCCGTGAGCCGCACGGATTGTAAGTATACCGCTCCCCCGCTCCCCGCTCCTACTATGGCAACCAGGACTTTAATAGCGTCCTGGCTGCCATAGTAACACTGAAAGCATTTTGAAGACGGATCCGTCTTCAAATGCTTTCAGTACACTTGCGTTTTTCCGGATCCGGCGTGTAATTCCGGCAAATGGAGTACACGCCGGATCCGGACAACGCAAGTGTGAAAGAGGCCTAAGAGGTACAGATTTCTTAAAGGGAGTCTGTCACCTCCATATGGCCATATACAGCGCTTACATGGCTCTGTAGCACACCTATACAGGATTGTAACGGTACCTTTGTTCTTTTCTTTAGACTTCCACCAGCAGGAAAAACTAAGTTTAATTCATATGCAAATGAGCACTCGCAAGTGCCCAGGGGCGGCGTTCAGTGTGTAGGTGCCCAGGCTGCTCTGCCTTCTTTTCACTTTACTCCTCCCCAGCCTCTTCCTTTGCCCGCCCTCCAAGTCTCTTGCCTCAACGATAGGTCCGGACTTGGAGGGCGGGCAAAGGCAGAGGCTGGGGAGGAGTAAAGTGAAAAGAAGGCAGAGCAGCCTGGGCACCTACACACTGAACGCCACCCCTGGGCACTTGCGAGTGCTCATTTGCATATGAATTAAACTTAGTTTTTCCTGCTGGTGCAAGTCTAAAGACAAAGACAAATCTATTAAAGGGACAGACTCCCTTTAATAGATTTGTCGCATCTTTTTCTTTCTCATGCCAAAAAGTCAAACCTTCACTAGGTGTGAGTGTGATTCCAGCCTAATAGGAACAAAAAGAGGTCTACAGTTTATGTTTGGCCATTATTGCTAATACTTTTTTGAAACGTTTAATACATTTTGTAGTAATGACACCATTGAACTTAAATATTGCCCCACTTTACTAGAAGTGAAAACTTAAAGGGGTTGTTCAAGTTATATTTATTGATGACCTATCCTCAGGATAGGTCATCAATATCAGATCGGCGGGGGTCCGACACCCCCGCCGATCAGCTTTTTGAAGAGAAGGCACGCGCCGTCTCCTCTTCACTGTTTACCTTTTTGCCGTTGCATCTGCAGCGGTGAGCAGGTGTAATTACACCCAAGCCATCCCATTCATTTCAATGGTACAGATAGCTCCTATACAAGTGTATGGGAACGATCCATCCCATTGAAATGAAAGGGACGGCTTGGGTGTAATTACACCTGCTCACCGCTGCAGATGCTTGGGCGAGAAGGTAAATAGTGAAGAGGAGGCGGCGCTGGCACGATAAATATAACTTGGACAACCCCTTTAAAATTATTTACTTAATTATTTTAAAAAAAATAATTCACCATTTGTTTTCTATAACTAATCATTACAGTAAGGCCTCATGCACACGACAGTATTTTTTCACGGTCCGCAAAACGGGGTTCCGTTTTTTCGTCCGTGGGTCTTCCTTGATTTTTGGAGGATCCACGGACATGAAAAAAAAAGTCGTTTTGGTGTCCGCCTGGCCGTGCGGAGCCAAACGGATCCGTCCTAAATTACAATGCAAGTCAATGGGGACGGATCCGTTTGACGTTGACAAAATATGGTGCAAATGCAAACGGATCCGTCCCCATTGACTTTCGATGTAAAGTCAGGAGTCCCTATTATACCATCAGATCAGAGTTTTCTCCAATCCGATGGTATATTTTAACTTGAAGCGTCCCCATCACCATGGAACCGCCTCTATGTTAGAATATACCATCGGATTTGAGTTACATTGTGAAAACTCATATCCGACAGTATATTCTAACACAGAGGTGTTCCCATGGTGATGGGGACGCTTCTAGTTAGAATATACTACAAACTGTGTACATGACTGCCCCCTGCTGCCTGGCAGCACCCGATCTCTTACAGGGGGCTGTAATCAGCACAATTAACCCCTCAGGTGCCGCACCTGAAGGGGTTAATTGTGCGTATAATATCCCCCTGTAAGAGATCAGGGGCTGCCAGGCAGCAGGGGGCAGACCCCCTCTCTCCCCAGTTTGAATATCATTGGTGGCACAGTGTGCGGACCCCCCGACCCCCCTCCCTCTATTGTATTTATAACATTGGTGGCCAGTGTGCGGCCCCCCCGCCCCCCTCTATTGTATTTATAACATTGGTGGCACAGTGTGCGGCCTCCTCTCTCCCCCCCCCCCCCCGATCATTGGTGGCAGCGGAGTTCCGATCGGAGTACCAGTTTAATCGCTGGGGCTCCGATCGGTAACCATGGCAACCAGGACGCTACTGCAGTCCTGGTTGCCATGGTTACTTAGCAATATTAGAAGCATCATACTTACCTGCTGGCTGCTGCGCTGTCTGTGACCGGCCGGGAGCTCCTCCTACTGGTAAGTGAAAGGTCTGTGCGGCACATTGCTTAATGATCTGTCACTTACCAGTAAGAGGAGCTCCCGGCCGGTCACAGGCAGCGCAGCAGCCAGCAGGTAAGTATGATGCTTCTAATATTGCTAAGTAACCATGGCAACCAGGACTGCAGTAGCGTCCTGGTTGCCATGGTTACCGATCGGAGCCCCAGCGATTAAACTGGGACTCCGATCGGAACTCCGCTGCCACCAATGATGGGGGGGGGGAGAGGGGAGGCCGCACACTGTGCCACTAATGTTATAAATACAATAGAAGGAGGGAGGGGGGCCGGGGGGGCCACACACTGGCCACCAATGTTATAAATACAATAGAGGGAGGGGGGGCGCACACTGGCCACCAATGTTATAAATACAATAGAGGGAGGGAGGGGGGGCCGGGGCACACTGGCCACCAATGTTATAAATACAATAGAGGGAGGGAGGGGGGGCCGAGGGGGCGCACACTGGCCACCAATGAAATTGAAACTGGGGAGGGAGGGGGGTCTTCCCCCTGCTGCCTGGCATCCCTGGATCTCTTACAGGGGGCTATGATACGCACAATTAACCCCTTCAGGTGCGGCACCTGAGGGGTTAATTGTACGGATCACAGCCCCCTGTAAGAGATCGGATGCTGCCAGGCAGCAGGGGGCAGTCATGTACACAGTTTGTAGTATATTCTAACTAGAAGCGTCCCCATCACTATGGGAACGCCTCTGTGTTAGAATATACTGTCGGATCTGAGTTTTCACGAAGTGAAAACTCAGCTCTGAAAAAGCTTTTATGCAGACGGATCTTCGGATCCGTCTGTATGAAAGTAACCTACGGCCACTGATCACGGACACGAATGCCAATCTTGTGTGCATCCGTGTTTTTTCACGGACCCATTGACTTCAATGGGTCCGTGAACTGTTGTCCGTAAAAAAAATAGGACAGGTCCTATTTTTTTGACGGACAGGATACACGGATCACGGAGGCGGATGACAAACAGGCATTTTCCGAGTTTTCAACGGACCCATTGAAAGTCAATGGATCCGCAGAAAATCACGGAAAACGGAACAACGGCCACGGCTGCACACAACGGTCGTGTGCATGAGGCTTTACAGAGTAAAAAGGACCCGCCTTGTTGAACACTGTATTCAAAAGCATAAAAAAGCATAAAAAAGCACTGTTGAATGAATATGCTTTAGAATCCTGAAGTAAAAGAGTAACAAGTGAGTGTTAGGCTACATGCACACGACCTTGTGCCCCCCCGCATACAGCTGGTCCGCAATACACGGGCACTGGCCGTGTGCATTCTGCATCACAGATCGCGGACCCATTTACTTGAATGGGTCCGGAATCACGGAGATGTGGAACGGAGGCATGGATCGGAACCCCACGGAAGCACTACTGACTGCTTCCATGGTGTTTCTGTCCATGCCTCTGCACAGCAAAAAAGTTGCGCATGCACTACTTTTTTGCGGTGCGGACCGTCGGATGCGGATCGCGGACCCCATTCAAGTGAATGGGTCCGCGATCCGCATGTGGCTGCCCCACGGTCTGTGCCTGTGCATTGCGCTCCGCAACACAGGCACGGACCCCTTATGTTATAGCCTTTTTGTGTGGTAGAATCCTGGTATTAAGTCCGGACAATGGATTACTAATGGTACTACCCTGTACTCATAGCCTTTGCTATCCCTACCTACTATTCTCAATCAGCTAGAGGTGGCTACATAAAAGGATTTTCTGTGCTTCATTTCAGGGGATTATGTCGTCAATTACAGTCTGAATACAACCCATATGAGTGTCCTCCTGATATTAGTGTTATATTATACATTAGTATTGTATTGACAAAATGATAGCCAGTGTACCAAATGTCCAGTGTGATTCATCTGTGTTCTGTTGGGGGGAACTTAAAAATGGATTTAAACCAGTTTAGTGATGTAAAAAAGTCTAACATTTTGCAATGGTATGCTTACTCTTTTTAAAAGTGACAAGAAAAGTAGGAGGAGTTTAGCGAGATGGACAGGGCTTCCCGTGGACTGACACATTTATTAAAATTTAAGCCAAAAAATGTTGGAAATTGTAAGACAAATCTACTCCTACTCATAGCAAGCGCAGAATTCACCTTAGCATTTACAGTGGTCCTGGAGCTTCTCTTTTTCCAACCTATGCCAGTTCAGAAAATGTTCTTCCCGCTGACAGGTCACAGTTCAGCCTCAGAGTTTTCTTGTGTAGCAGTAAATTTGTATTTTGTCCCGCAGTACGACAGTTACATTTTCACTCCAACGGCTATGGGGGCTGATAACAGGACAAGGCAAGTAATAAATCCTTTCCCCTTTGTCCATGCTTCTTCTTAGTTCCCGAGTCCTCACAGTGCTATTCCAGATGGCTCATAACATGGTTGACAGGGGTTAGTTTGGTTTATTCATTTTAACCGCAACTTAGACTTTTCTCCATAACAATTGTTCTATATGCGCCTTTGATATGGAAAAATATGTATTTGAAATGCACACTGCACACAAGTTATGTGAGAATTCAATGCGGACATTCACTTTGTTGCTACTGTAAAATGCTGCAGATTTTGCTCACGGAAATCCGCTATTAAAAATCTATAGCGTGTGGCTCTACCGCTAAGGCTACTTTCACACTTGCGTTTTTATTTTCCGGTATTGAGATCCGTCATAAGGTCTCAATACCAGAAAAAAACACTTCCGTTTTGTCCCTATTCATTGTCAATGGGGACAAAACGTAACTGAAAAGAACGGCGTGCTCCAAAGTGCATTCCTTTCCGTTCTCTTACCTCAAGCTGAGACTGCTGGTATCCAGGGAAACATGGGAAGGGGTAACACCTTTAACTCACCCTTGGCCCCTTTACCCAACCTTGACCCATAACAAAAAACACCAACAACTGTATCATTTTATTGCTGGGTGGTGATCGGCCACAGCTTCTTTATTAAAGCGGCAAACCTTAATAAACCATAATATCAAAGCAGTATGCCAAACGCTGCCCTCCCAGCGGGCAAGTTAAACCATAATCATCAGAGCGGTATGCCCACCGCTGGACTCCCAGCGGGAAAGTATGCCATCTGCTACCACCATATCTCCGCTGTACTCAAATGCCGCCAGCTGTGACTTCATAAACTCAACCAGAATTCGCATCTCTCAAAAGCCCAAATCATCAAAGCGATATCCAAACCGCTGGACTCCCAGCAGGGGCTCTGAAGAATAGAAAAAACAAAACAGAATAACCAAGTATCTATAACTGATAATAACCGTGCACCTTGACCCGCCTTTCAATGATAACCGCAAAGGGAGTGAGGGAGGGCCAATTTGCTTCCACTTACAAGAGGAAGTGACCGGAACAGGGAGGGGGTATATGTAACTTTCAGGATTCCTGCACCGCCCACATCCTGTCTAAGGAGGATACCCAGTGAATTAACCCTTAATGGCCCTAATCTGCCACCTACTTAACCATTAATGTGACGGGGCCAGACTCCCTAAACGCCCTAGGGGGAAAAGGGGGGAATGGGGAGGACCATCAGTCCCTGATCACCCTCCCTATACAGTCGAGCGCTTGCCAGGTTTGCTTTCCATCATGGGAAACAATAGAAAATGGATCCGCCCCCCCCCCTTGACTTTCAATGGTGTTCATAACTGATCCGTCTTGGGTATGTTAAAGATAATACAACCGGATCCGTTCATAACTGATGCAGACGGTTGTATTTTCGGTAACGGAAGCGTTTTTGCTGAACCTTGCCGGATCCAGTAAAAACGCTAGTGTGAAAGTAGCCTAAAGGGTTTTTTTCAATTTGCAGCAATGTTCTTTAAAATAATCATTTATGAAGGCAACTGTAATTTGTACTTACCTCACTAGTGCTTCATGTCGTCTATCCTGCGGGTGTGAGTCAACTAACACAGGCTGTGCAATGGCATATTTACGTCCACCTGTGACTGGACCCAGGCGGACGTGGCAACATCTTTGCACCACCTAAGACCCACCCCATTAGGGAGTGATACATGACCGCATTCGCCAGGTCTGAGGCCTATCAGATTGAACGTTGGGGATGAGAGCCATAGGCTTCGTGCCCCACCATCAACTGGCACTGTCTGGCCTGCCTGTCAGGGGGCCCTGAGGAAGAGACCCCACTGAACTGCATGATTTGCATTGTGGTCAAGACTGCCACTACCTTTAAAGGGGTTGCCCAGGTTTAGATCTGAACCCAGACATATCCCCATTTTCACCCAGGCAGCCCCCCAGGCAGTTCATGCTCCGATGCTCTCCTTTGCCCTGCGCTAAATTGCGCAGGGCAAAGGCATTTTCTGGAGTTCCGGTGACTAAACGACTCTCCATAGGGCTGCCAGGCGGAGGCTTCCACCCAGCAGTGAGCCCGATGAGGTCACCGGCACTGATGGGCGGGCTTTAGTGCTGCCCTAGCCTGTAAAATGGCTAGGGCAGCGCTAAAGCCCGCCCATCATAACCAGTTAGGTCACCGAACACACTGCTGGGTGGAAGCATCTGCCCGGCAGTGTGTTATTATAAATAAAAGAGCCCTTGCCCTGCTCAATTCATGAAATGCTCCGATGCTAACATCAGGGGGACTGCCTGGGTGAAATTATGGGTATGTCCTGGTTCAGCTCTGAACCCGGACAACCCCTTTAAGTATCATATTTCTTCAGAATCACTAGTACTGTACTATTTTATTATTGGACACTTGTACAGTAAAACTAATAAGGTCAATTAAACTAGTACTAAATTCTTCAGCTTTAAGTGGTTGTGCAGCCTGTTTGTATTGATGACCTATCCTCGGGATAGGTCATTAACCCCTTAAGGACCAGACTCATTTTCACCTTAAGGACCAGGCCATTTTTTGCAAATCTGACCAGTGTCACTTTAAGTGCTCATAACTTTAAAATGCTTTGACTTACCCAGGCCGTTCTGAGATTGTTTTTTCGTCACATATTGTACTTCATGACACTGCTAAAATTGGGTCAAAAAAGTAAAATTTTTTGCATAAAAAAATACATTTTTTACCAAAAATTTTAAAAAATTAGCAAATTTCAAAGTTTCAGTTTCTCTACTTCTGTAATACATAATAATACCCCCAAAAATTGTGATGACTTTACATTCCCGATATGTCTACTTCATGTTTGTAGCATTTTGGGAATGATATTTTATTTTTTGGGGATGTTACAAGGCTTAGAAGTTTAGAAGCAAATTTAGAAATTTTTGAGAAATATTCAAAATCCCACTTTTTATGGACCAGTTCAGGTTTGAAGTCATATTGTGAGGCTTAGATAATAGAAACCTCCCAAAAATGACCCCATTCTAGAAACTACACCCCTCAAGGTATTCAAAACTGTTTTTTCAAACTTTATTAACCCTTTAGGTCTTCCACAAGAGTTAATGGCAGATGGAGAAACAATTTTGAAATTTCTATTTTTTGGAAAATTTTCCAATATAATCAATTTTTTCCAGGAGTAAAACAAGGGTTAACTGCCAAACAACACTCAAAATGGGTTGCCCTGATTCTGTAGTTTGCAGAAACACCCCATATGTGGTCGTAAACTACTGTTTGGCCGAACGGGAGCACATAGAAGGAGGGGAACACCATATGGGTTTTGGAAGGCAGATTTTGCAGGACTGGTTTTGTTTATACCATGTCCCATTTGAAGCCCCCTGTTGCACCCCTAGAATAGAAATTTCAAAAAAGTGACTCCATCTAAGAAAGTACACCCCTCAAGGTATTCAAAACTGGGTTTACAAACTTTGTTAACCCTTTAGGTGTTCCACAAGAGTTAATGGCAGATGGAGAAACAATTTAGAAATTTCTATTTTTTTGAAAATTTTCCAATATAATCAATTTTTTCCAGGAGTAAAACAAGGGTTAACTGCCAAGCAACACTCAAAATGGGTTGCCCTGATTCTGTAGTTTGCAAAAACACCCCATATGTGGTCGTAAACTACTGTTTGGCCGAACGGTAGCACATAGAAGGAGGGGAACACCATATGGGTTTTGGAAGGCAGATTTTGCAGGACTGGTTTTGTTTATACCATGTCCCATTTGAAGCCCCCTGTTGCACCCCTAGAATAGAAATTTCAAAAAAGTGACTCCATCTAAGAAAGTACACCCCTCAAGGTATTCAAAACTGGGTTTACAAACTTTGTTAACCCTTTAGGTGTTCCACAAGAGTTAATGGCAGATGGAGAAACAATTTTGAAATTTCTATTTTTTGGAAAATTTTCCAATATAATCAATTTTTTCCAGGAGTAAAACAAGGGTTAACTGCCAAACAACACTCAAAATGGGTTGCCCTGATTCTGTCGTTTGCAGAAACACCCCATATGTGGTGGTAAACTACTATTTGGCTAAACGGCAGAACATAGAAGGAGGGGAAAGCCATATGGTTTTTGGAAGGCAGATTTTGCTGGACTGGTTTATTTACACTATGTACCCTTTCAAGCCCCCTGATGCACCCCTAGAGTAGAAACTCCATAAAAGTGACCCCATCTAGGAAACTACGGGATAAGCTGGTTGTTGTTTTGGGACTATTTTTGGGGTAAATTTGATTTTTGGTTGCTCTATATTACTCTTTTTTGAGGCAATGTAACAAAAAAATGTAATTCTAAAATTGTTTCTACATTCGCTATTTAGTTTTGTGGAACACCTAAAGCGTTAACATAGTTTGTAAAGTAACTTTTGAATACCTTGAGGGTTGTAGTTTCTTAGATGGGGTCACTTTTTTGGAGTTTCTAGTCTAGGCTACATCAGGGGGGGCTTCTAATGGGACATGGTGTAAAAAAAAAAACTGTCCATCAAAATCTGCCTTCCAGAAACCGTATGGAGTTCCCTTCGTTCTATGCCCTGCCGTGCGGCTATATAGCCATTTACGACCACATATGGGGTGTTTCTGCAAACTACAGAATTGGGGCAATAAATATTTAGTTTTGTTTGGCTGTTAACCCTTGCTTTATTACCGGCAAAATGGATTTAAATTGAAATTTTGCCCAAAAATAGGTGTTTTGGCACCGTTTTTATTTTATATTTTTAACACCAGTCATCCGAGGCGTTTGGTAAAAAGTTATTTTTATAGCGACGACTTTTACGCACGCGACGATGCCCAATATGTATGGCTCTCCTAAAACTGCGACCCTCCAGATGTTGTAAAACTACAATTCCCACCATGCCCTGATGATGGCTGTAGGTTGTCTGGGCATGCTGGGAGTTATAGTTTTACAACATCTGGAGGGCCGCAGTTTGAGGATGCCTGCACTAAAACTAATATTTTTGGGGAAAGAAAAATTGTTTTCGTGTCTCCAAAGTCTGAGAGCCATAGTGTTTTATGTTCTCTAGTGAACTGTTGGGGATTATAAAAATGTAGTACTCCATGGAAGTGTGATACTCCCTGAAGCAATCGATAATGCAGAGGCCCGGATGATCGGGGCACGTGTCACATTGAGTAGTGGTGTCCTTCCGTATCCCCCTCTTGTGACACACTCTGCACTTTTTTTGGGTTCGTCCCTTCTTTCCAGTATGGGGGACCACACCTGGAAAGTGTTGGCCAGGGACGATCCGGGCGCCTCCAGTTCCCGAGGTACTCCGGCCTGCTCTTTCCCGGTCCGAAAAGATCAGGTCCTTGAGGACTGCCTCATAGAATTGGAGGAATGTCCCTGTGCTGCCAGCGCTTCGGGATAGTACAAAAGAGTTGTACATGGCAACCTGCACCAAGTAGACCGCAACTTTTTTGTACCATGCCCGAGTTTTGCGCATGGCGTTATATGGCGTGAGGACTTGATCAGAGAGATCAACTCCTCCCATATACCGATTGTAGTCGACGATACAATCGGGCTTGAGGACCGTTGCCGCGGTACCTCGCACAGGGACTGGGGTGGTGCTGTTACCGTGGATTGTGGACAGCATAAGGACATCCCTCTTGTCCTTATACCTGACCAGCAACAGGTTTCCACTGGTAAGTGTACGGGTCTCACCCCTGGGGATAGGTACCTGGAGGGGGTAGGCAGGGAGGCCGCGTTGATTTTTCCGCACGGTCCCACAAGCGAACGTGGATCTGGCGGCAAGGGACCTGAACAAGGGAATGCTGGTATAAAAGTTATCCACGTACAAGTGGTAACCACTATCCAGCAGTGGGTACATAAGGTCCCACACGAGTTTCCCGCTAACACCCAGAGTGGGGGGACATTCTGGGGGTTGAATACGGGAATCTCGCCCCTCGTACACACGAAATTTGTAAGTGTACCCTGAGGTACTCTCACAAATTTTGTATAGCTTCACGCCATACCTCGCCCGCTTTGTGGGAATATATTGGCGGAAACTGAGTCTCCCCTTGAACGCAACGAGAGACTCATCAACCGCGACCTCCCTTTCAGGTACGTAGGCCTGCTGAAATGTGGCCCCAAAGTGATCGATGACCGGCCGTATCTTATACAGCCGGTCATAGGCAGGATCACCTCGGGGTGGACATGCTGCATTATCGGAATAATGCAGACATTTCCGGATGGCCTCAAACCGGTGACGTGTCATGACTATACTGTACAGTGGGGTCTGATACAGGACGTCCCCACTCCAGTATTGCCTGACACTGGATTTTTGGACTAGACCCATATGCAGCACAAGGCCCCAAAATGTCCTCATTTCGGCTGCACTGACCGGCGTCCATCCACCGGGTCTAGCCAAAACTGAGCCTGGGTTTTGAGCGACGAACTGTTGGGCGTACAGATTCGTCTGCTCCACCATCAAATTCACCAGTGGGTTACTGAAAAAAAAACTAAAATAGTCTATTTCAGTAAACCCCACTGTGGGAATCTGGATTCCAGGATTGCCAGCGAAATCCGGAATCTCAGGCTCAGGCTGGTGGGGGGGGGGGGGCAAGTGGCAGGGGGGGGTCTGGGTTAGGGTTAGATGGATAGATGGAAGTTTGGAATAAAAGTACTTTTTTGATTATTTTTTTCCTAACTTACTTTTCCCTTCTTTCCCTGCCTAACGGTGCCTCTCCCTCACTGACCCTAACCTACCTGGGTGGCGATGGGTGCAGGAGGGTGATGGATGCCGATTAGGGGGACACAGGAGCTGGTGCTGGACGATGCTGCACGGTCAGGGTGCTGGACAGGAAGAGGAGGGGAGAGAGGAGCGCAGGAAGTTTGAATCTCGCGCCTCTCTCCCCTGCACCAATCAGCACCCTGGACAGCAGTGTTCAGCACCAGGGCCAGCACCGCCTCCTCAAATCCTCGGACTGCGATTGGTGGTGTATAATTACGCCACCGATCGCAGTCTTTTTCCGGTTCATCGGGTCACAGGACACCCGAATGGACCGGAAACGCAGAAAACCGCTGGTCTGAATTGACCTGCGGTTTTCTGCGATCGCCGATACGGGGGGGTCCAATGACCCCCCCCCTGCGTTGTTACGGGATGCCGGCTGAATGATTTCAGGCGAAATCCCGTTCCGATTAACCCCCGCGGCGCCGGAATTACGATTTTAAGTCAGGACCTACCGGTACGTCCTCGGTCCTTAAGGACTCGGGAAATAGGGCGTACCGGTACGTCCTATGTCCTTAAGGGGTTAATATCTGATCGTCGGGGGTTTGACTAAGAGCTACTTCCTCTTCATTGCTGGAGATAGAACTTACAGCTTAGTCTATTGCTGGATTCACTGCAGTTCATAGTTATAACACTAGAGGTCGATGTTACTAATGCTCGCTTTGTAGTCTCTCTCTATGCATTTCTGATGTGTTGTATTTCCTGTACATTGATGTAAACTCACTGATTTTTTTACCTGTCTGTGCCAGTCACCATGTAAGGTGATCTTCTGTTATTGTACGCATGTTCCAATAAAGCCAGTTCCTGTTACTCCACAACATCTGATCTGAAATGACTCCACTGCACCCAGCAATCCTACTCTGCAACATTCATTACACTGCCCATCATCTCAGAAGTGCAGTGTAATTATAAGTAGAGTTGAGCGAACACCTGGATGTTCGGGTTCGAGAAGTTCGGCCGAACTTCCCGGAAATGTTCGGGTTCGGGATCCGAACCCGATCCGAACTTCGTCCCGAACCCGAACCCCATTGAAGTCAATGGGGACCCGAACTTTTCGGTACTAAAAAGGCTGTAAAACAGCCCAGGAAAGGGCTAGAGGGCTGCAAAAGGCAGCAACATGTAGGTAAATCCCCTGCAAACAAATGTGGATAGGGAAATTAATTAAAATAAAAATTAAATAAATAAAAATTAACCAAAATCAATTGGAGAGAGGTCCCATAGCAGAGAATCTGGCTTCACGTCACCCACCACTGTAAGAGTCCATTTTCATTCATTTAGGCCCAGCACCCAGGCAGAGGAGAGAGGTCCCGTAACAGACAATCTGGCTTCGTGTCAGCAGAGAATCAGTCTTCATATCATAGCAGAGAATCAGGCTTCACGTCAGCCACCAATGCAACAGTCCATTGTCAGATATTTAGGCCCAGCACCCAGGCAGAGGAGAGAGGTCCCGTAACAGACAATCTGGCTTCATGTCAGCAGAGAATCAGTCTTCATATCATAGCAGAGAATCAGGCTTCACGTCAGCCACCAATGCAACAGTCCATTGTCAGATATTTAGGCCCAGCACCCAGGCAGAGGAGAGAGGTCCCGTAACAGACAATCAGGCTTCACGTCAGCCACCAGTGCAACAGTCCATTGGCATATATTTAGGCCCAGCACCCAGGCAGAGGAGAGAGGTCCCGTAACAGAGAATCTGGCTTCATGTCAGCAGAGAATCAGTCTGCATGTCATAGCAGAGAATCAGGCTTCACGTCACCCAACATTGGAACAGTCCATTGGCATATATTTAGGCCCCGGCACCCAGACAGAGGAGAGGTTCATTCAAATTTGGGTAGCCTCGCAATATAATGGTAAAATGAAAATAAAAATAGGATTGAATGAGGAAGTGCCCTGGAGTACAATAATATATGGTTAAGGGGAGGTAGTTAATGTCTAATCTGGACAAGGGACGGACAGGTCCTAGGGGATCCATGCCTGGTTCATTTTTATGAACGTCAGCTTGTCCACATTGGCTGTAGACAGGCGGCTGCGTTTGTTTGTAATGACACCCCCTGCCGTGCTGAATACACGTTCAGACAAAACGCTGGCCGCCGGGCAGGCCAGCACCTCCAAGGCATAAAAGGCTAGCTCTGGCCACGTGGACAATTTAGAGACCCAGTAGTTGAATGAAGCCGAACCATCAGTCAGTACGTGGAGGGGTGTGCACACGTACTGTTCCACCATGTTAGTGAAATGTTGCCTCCTGCTAACACGTTGCGTATCAGGTGGTGGTGCAGTTAGCTGTGGCGTGTTGACAAAACTTTTCCACATCTCTGCCATGCTAACCCTGCCCTCAGAGGAGCTGGCCGTGACACAGCTGCCTTGGCGACCTCTTGCTCCTCCTCTGCCTTGGCCTTGGGCTTCCACTTGTTCCCCTGTGACATTTGGGAATTCTCTCAGTAGCGCGTCTACCAACGTGCGCTTGTACTCGCGCATCTTCCTATCACGCTCCAGTGCAGGAAGTAAGGTGGGCACATTGTCTTTGTAGCGTGGATCCAGCAGGGTGGCAACCCAGTAGTCCGCACACGTTAAAATGTGGGCAACTCTGCTGTCGTTGCGCAGGCACTGCAGCATGTAGTCGCTCATGTGTGCCAGGCTGCCCAGGGGTAAGGACAAGCTGTCCTCTGTGGGAGGCGTATCGTCATCGTCCTGCCTTTCCCCCCAGCCACCCACCAGTGATGGACCCGAGCTGCGTTGGGTGCCACCCCGCTGTGACCATGCTTCATCCTCATCCTCCTCCACCTCCTCCTCATCCTCGTCCTCCTCGTCCTCCAGTAGTGGGCCCTGGCTGGCCACATTTGTACCTGGCCTCTGCTGTTGCCAAAAACCTCCCTCTGAGTCACTTCGAAGAGACTGGCCTGAAAGTGCTAAAAATGACCCCTCTTCCTCCTCCTCCTCCTCCTCTTGGGCCACCTCCTCTTCCATCATCGCCCTAAGTGTTTTCTCAAGGAGACATAGAAGTGGTATTGTAACGCTGATAACGGCGTCATCGCCACTGGCCATGTTGGTGGAGTACTCGAAACAGCGCAACAGGGCACACAGGTCTCGCATGGAGGCCCAGTCATTGGTGGTGAAGTGGTGCTGTTCTGTAGTGCGACTGACCCGTGCGTGCTGCAGCTGAAACTCCACTATGGCCTGCTGCTGCTCGCACAGTCTGTCCAGCATGTGCAAGGTGGAGTTCCACCTGGTGGGCACGTCGCATATGAGGCGGTGAGCGGGAAGGCCGAAGTTACGCTGTAGCGCAGACAGGCGAGCAGCAGCAGGATGTGAACGCCGGAAGCGCGAACAGACGGCCCGCACTTTATGCAGCATCTCTGACATGTCGGGGTAGTTGTGAATGAACTTCTGCACCACCAAATTCAGCACATGCGCCAAGCAAGGGATGTGCGCCAAACTGGCTAGTCCCAGAGCTGCAACGAGATTTCGCCCATTATCACACACCACCAGGCCGGGCTTGAGGCTCACCGGCAGCAACCACTCGTCGGTCTGTTGTTCTATACCCTGCCACAACTCCTGTGCGGTGTGGGGCCTGTCCCCCAAACATATGAGTTTCAGAATGGCCTGCTGACGTTTACCCCGGGCTGTGCTGAAGTTGGTGGTGAAGGTGTGTGGCTGACTAGATGAGCAGGTGGAAGAAGAGGAGGAGGAAGTCGAGTAGGAGGAGGTGGCAACAGGAGGCAAAGAATGTTGCCCTGTGATCCTTGGCGGCGGAAGGACGTGCGCCAAACAGCTCTCCGCCTGGGGCCCAGCTGCCACTACATTTACCCAGTGTGCAGTTAGGGAGATATAGCGTCCCTGGCCGTGCTTACTGGTCCACGTATCTGTGGTTAGGTGGACCTTGCCACAGATGGCGTTGCGCAGTGCACACTTGATTTTATCGGATACTTGGTTGTGCAGGGAAGGCACGGCTCTCTTGGAGAAGTAGTGGCGGCTGGGAACAACATACTGTGGGACAGCAAGCGACATGAGCTGTTTGAAGCTGTCTGTGTCCACCAGCCTAAATGACAGCATTTCATAGGCCAGTAGTTTAGAAATGCTGGCATTCAGGGCCAGGGATCGAGGGTGGCTAGGTGGGAATTTACGCTTTCTCTCAAATGTTTGTGAGATGGAGAGCTGAACGCTGCCGTGTGACATGGTTGAGATGCTTGGTGACGGAGGTGGTGGTGGTGTTGGTGGTACATCCCCTTTTTGCTGGGCGGCAGGTGCCAACGTTCCTCCAGAGGCGGAGGAAGAGGCCGAGGCGGCGGCAGCAGAAGAGGCCGAGGCGGCAGCAGCAGAAGAGGTAGCAGGGGGAGCCTGAGTGACTTCCTTGGTTTTAAGGTGTTTACTCCACTGCAGTTCATGCTTTGCATGCAGGTGCCTGGTCATGCAGGTTGTGCTAAGGTTCAGAACGTTAATGCCTCGCTTCAGGCTCTGATGGCACAGCGTGCAAAGCACTCGGGTCTTGTCGTCAGCACATTGTTTGAAGAAGTGCCATGCCAGGGAACTCCTTGAAGCTGCCTTTGGGGTGCTCGGTCCCAGATGGCGGCGGTCAGTAGCAGGCGGAGTCTCTTGGCGGCGGGTGTTCTGCTTTTGCCCACTGCTCCCTCTTTTGCTACGCTGTTGGCTCGGTCTCACCACTGCCTCTTCCTCCGAACTGTGAAAGTCAGTGGCACGACCTTCATTCCATGTGGGGTCTAGGACCTCATCGTCCCCTGCATCGTCTTCCCCCCAGTCTTGATCCCTGACCTCCTGTTCAGTCTGCACACTGCAGAAAGACGCAGCAGTTGGCACCTGTGTTTCGTCATCATCAGAGACATGCTGAGGTGGTATTCCCATGTCCTCATCATCAGGAAACATAAGTGGTTGTGCGTCAGTGCATTCTATGTCTTTCACCGCTGGGGAAGGGCTAGGTGGATGCCCTTGGGAAACCCTGCCAGCGGAGTCTTCAATGGGGTTGGTTTTCAGGCACCATCTGTGCGCTTTCTGCAGAAGACTGGGTGGGAGATAATGTGAACGTGCTGGATCCACTGTCGGCCACCCAATTGACTAATGCCTGTACCTGCTCAGGCCTTACCATCCTTAGAACGGCATTGGGCCCCACCATATATCGCTGTAAATTCTGGTAGCTACTGGGACCTGAGGTAGTTGGTACACTAGGACGTGTGGATGTGGCAGAACGGCCACGTCCTCTCCCAGCACCAGAGGGTCCACTAACACCACCGCGACCATGTCCACGTCCGCGTCCCTTACTAGATGTTTTCCTCATTGTTATCGTTCACCACAACAACAAAAATATTATTTGGCCCAATGTATTGTATTCAAATTCAGCTGAATATAAATTTGAGGCCTAGTATTTAGGCGCTGGGTGACCGGTATGGATTTACTGACAGAATTAGACTTGGAAATGCACAGTAGCGTGTGTGTGAAGTTATTCTGAATGACCTTATGTGCACCTTGAATATTATATACCCTTTTAGGGATAGATTTCAAATAGCTCTGATATAGCAGAAACCACTAAATTATGAAATTGCTAAATTGGGAATTGTATTTCAACCCAGAACAAAAAATGTGCTTTGACGGACACTAAATAAGTACTTGCCCAGCCACAACAGTACAGCGGTAACGACAGATTTAGCGGGATATAAATTTGAGGCCTAGTATTTAGGCGCTGGGTGACCGGTATGGATTTACTGACAGAATTAGACTTGGAAATGCACAGTAGCGTGTGTGTGAAGTTATTCTGAATGACCCTATGTGCACCTTGAATATTATATACCCTTTTAGGGATAGATTTCAAATAGCTCTGATATAGCAGAAACCACTAAATTATGAAATTGCTAAATTGGGAATTGTATTTCAACCCAGAACAAAAAATGTGCTTTGACGGACACTAAATAACTTGCCCAGCCACAACAGTACAGCGGTAACGACAGATTTAGCGGGATATAAATTTGAGGCCTAGTATTTAGGCGTTGGGTGACCGGTATGGATTTACTGACAGAATTAGACTGGGATATGGCCAAAAAATAACCACACTATTGCTGGTTAAATGCACTTGGTGTGACAGCTTGACCAACCACACTACTGAGGGTTAAATGCACTTGGTGACGGGCGCAGCTTGCCCCTGATGTAGTATATGGCCAAAAAATGAACAGACTATTGCTGGTTAAATGCACTTGGTGTGACAGCTTGACCAACCACACTACTGAGGGTTAAATGCACTTGGTGACGGGCGCAGCTTGCCCCTGATGTAGTATATGGCCAAAAAATGAACAGACTATTGCTGGTTAAATGCACTTGGTGTGACAGCTTGACCAACCACACTACTGAGGGTTAAATGCACTTGGTGACGGGCGCAGCTTGCACCTGATGTAGTATATGGCCAAAAAATAAACAGACTATTGCTGGTTAAATGCACTTGGTGTGACAGCTTCACCCTGATGTAGGCTTTAGCCAAAAAACAACCACACCATTGAGGGTTAAATGCACTTGGTGACAGGCGCAGCTTGCCCCTGATGTAGTATATGGCCAAAAAATAAACAGACTATTGCTGGTTAAATGCACTTGGTGTGACAGCTTCACCCTGATGTAGGCTTTAGCCAAAAAACAACCACACCATTGAGAGTTAAATGCACTTGGTCGCAGCTTGTGCTGGCGCACCACAAGACACAAAATGGCCGCCGATCACCCCAGAAAAAAGTAACTGACAAACGGTCTGGGCAGCCTAAAAACAGTGAGCAATTGAATTTCAGCAGCTCAATGATGCACAGCTGCAGATCGATCGATTAATCAAGTCCTTTGGAGGAGTTAATCTGCCTAATCTCGCCCTACTGTCACAGCCGCAACCTCTCCCTACGCTAATCAGAGCAGAGTGACGGGCGGCGCTATGTGACTCCAGCTTAAATAGAGGCTGGGTCACATGGTGCTCTGGCCAATCACAGCCATGCCAATAGTAGGCATGGCTGTGACGGCCTCTTGGGGCAAGTAGTATGACGCTTGTTGATTGGCTGCTTTGCAGCCTTTCAAAAAGCGCCAAGAAAGCGTCACAAAAGCGCCAAGAAAGCGACGAACACCGAACCCGAACCCGGACTTTTACGAAAATGTCCGGGTTCGGGTCCGTGTCACGGACACCCCAAAATTCGGTACGAACCCGAACTATACAGTTCGAGTTCGCTCATCCCTAATTATAAGTACTCACTCTATTCACTTGAATGGAGCGAGAATTTGTAATTACACTAAGCCGCTGCAAGGGAGACAAGTAGTGTAATGAAGAGGAAGTAGTGCTCACATGGAGTGCGGCCTCCTCTTCAAATAGATGATCAGTGTGGGTTTCGGGTGCCAGACTGCACATAGACATATGAGGGCTTGTTTTTTTGTGGGACAAATTGTACTTTCTAATGTTACAATTTAATATTGCATAAGATGTAATGGGTAGTTGAAAAGAAACTGCAAATAGGGTAGAATCAGTGGCGTGCCCAGGGGGGCGGGGGGGGGGCAATGACGACGACGGTACGCCCCGGGTGCCAGATCTCAGAGCTCTCAGGGGGGTGCCAGTCAGAACAGAAGCAATGAGTGCTTCCATCAATACAGATGGAAGCACTCATTGCTTTTCCCTTTATAAGATGTAGTGCATCTTATAAAGAGAATACTAGTGAGCGCTTCCATAATAGAAGTGCTCACTAGTCTGCAGGAGGAGGGTGAGAGAAGCGCTGGGAGCACTATACATAACTTACCCCTCCTCCTGCTCGCTCTTCTCAGGGTCCGTGCTGCTGCTACAGAACGCACTCTGATCTGACGAGGTCTGATATGGAGGTGTAATGGGGGTCTGGAGTGTTCTATGGGGGTCTGGAGGTCTGACTGGGGGGTCTGGAGGTCTGACTGGGCGGGTCTGGAGGTCTGACTGGGCTGGTCTGGAGGTCTGACTGGGCGGGTCTGGAGGTCTGACTGGGGGGGTCTGGAGGTCTGACTAGGGGGTTCTGGAGTGGTCTAATGGGGGGTCTGGAGGTCTGACTAGGGGGTTCTGGAGTAGTCTAATGGGGGGTCTGGATGTCCGACTGGGGGGTCTGGAAGTCTAATTGGAGGTCTGACTGGGGGTCTGGAGGTCTTACTGGGGGGGTCTGATTGGGGGTCTGGAGGTCTAATGGGGGTATGACTTGAGGGTCTGGAGGTCTAATGGTGGTCTGACTTGGGCATCTGGAGGTCTGAATGGGGGGTCTAGAGGTCTAATGGGGGTCTGATTGGGGGTCTGGAGGTCGGACTGGGGGTCTGGAGGTCTGACTGGGGGGTGTGATTGGGGGTCTGGAGGTCTAATGGGGGTCTGATTGGTGGTATGAAGGTCTAATGGGGGTCTGGAGGTCTGACTGGGGGGTCTGAAGGTCTAATGGGGGTCTGATTGGGGGTCTGGAGGTCTGACTGGGGGGGTCTAGAGGTCTAATGGGGGTCTGGAGGTCTGACTGGGGGGTCTGGAGGTCTGACTGGGGTGTGTGACTGGGGGTATTGAGGTCTAATGGGGGTGTGATTGGGGGTATGGAGGTCTAATGGGGGTCTGGCTTGAGGGTCTGGAGGTCTAATGGTGGTCTGACTTGGAGGTCTGGAGATCTAATGGGTGTCTGATTGGGGGTCTGGAGGTCTGACTGGTGGCTCTAGAAGTCTAATGGGGGTCTGATTGGGTTCTGGAGGTCTGACTGGGGGGTCTGGAGGTCTGACTGGGGGGTGTGATTGGGGGTCTGGAGGTCTAATGGGGGTCTGATTGGTATTCTGAAGATCTAATGGGGGTCTGGAAGTCTGACTGGGGGATCTGGAGGTCTAATGGGGGTCTGATCGGGGGTCCGGAGGTCTGACTGGGGGGTCTAGAGGTCTAATGGGGGTCTGATTGGGGGTCTGGAGGTCTGACTGGGGGGTGTGACTGGGGGTCTGGAGGTCTAATGGGGGTGTGATTGGGGTCTGGAGGTCTAATGGGGGTCTGATTGGGGGTCTGGAGGTCTAGTGGGGGTCTGGAGGTTTGACTGGGGGGTCTGGAGTTCTAATGGGGGTCAGATATGGGGGTCTGGAGGTCTAATGGGGGTATGGAGGTCTAGTGGGGAGTCTGGAGCTCTAAAGTGGGTCTGGAGGTCTGATATGGGGATCTGGTCTGAGGTCTGATATGTGGGTCTTGAGGTCTAATGGGGGTCTTATCTGCGGTCTGATATTAGGTCGGGGTCTTACATGGAGGTCTAATGGGGGTCTGATCTGAGGTTTAAAACTGGGGTCTTATATGGGGTCTGACATAGAGGTCTAAAGGGGGTTTGGTCTGAGATTGGGGATCTCATTTAGGGTTTAATATGGGGGTCTGAACTGAAAGGAAGGTGTTTTTTTTTTATTACTAGCACACAATATAAAGGGGTGTTTTTGTACTGACGCACTATCTGTGTGGTACCAGTATTTTCAGGGGGACTGTTTCTGCAGGAAAGTATTGGGGAGCACAGTGGACACAGTATTGGGGGTGGCAGGATGGGGTGTTGAGAAGGTGGGAGGATGATGGAAAAGTAGGAAAGTAAGATGTCTGTTTGTTAAACTCTGCAGAGACGAGGCACGGCTGAAAGAAGTCACCATGGTGGTCTGGTCTAACAGGAGAAGAAGAGGAAAGAGAATATCTACATCAGATAAGAGAAGTCACTGGATGTAAAAGGTACATATGTGGCGCTGTATGACCCTGTATGTTCTGTAGCGCTGTATGTAATGTTTTCCAAGTATGTCTTTAAAGGGGTTGTCTGCTTTTTTTTTTGTATGAGCACTGCCTTCTCTGCTCTGTTTACCTGCTCATCACTAGTGATGAGCGGCAGGTGCCATATTCGAATTCGCGATATTTCGCAAATATTTTGCTAATTCGAGATTTTGTTATATTCGTACAATGCTATTCTATTGCAAAAAATCGTCATTGAAATATTCGTGTGTGCATGCGCATTTTTTCGCATAAGATAAACTATATTAAATAATGAAGAATATTCTAATTCAGTACTGACTAAGATATTTTAGCCTTCTCACATTGGCCCACAAGTAATGGTCCATTACCGGCCTGCTTTTTGCTTGTGGGCCAATGTGAGAAGGCTATATCTTAGTCAGTACTGAATTAGAATATTCTTTAATATAGTTTAGCTTATGCGAAAAATCAGCAATTAAATATGCGCATTAATCGAATCGCGTAAGGGCGTTAAGAAACTTTCCTACTGGGTTCGCTTGGTAGAATTGTTGAATATGTAGAATATAGCGCTATATTCTACATATTCGACAATTCTACCCAGCCAACCCAATAGGAACGTTGCTTAACGGCCTTACGCGATTCGATTAATGTGCATATTTAATTGCCGATTTTTGGCATAAGATAAACTATATTAAATATTGAAGAATATTCTAATTCAGTACTGACTAAGATATTTTAGCCTTCTCACATTGGCCCACAAGCAAAAAGCAGGCTGGTAATGGATCATTACTTGTGGGCCAATGTGAGAAGCAGGGGCGTCACTAGGTTAAAACATTCGGGGCCTAGGCCCCGGATGTTTTGTCCCATGCCCCGAATGTCCTGCCTGCCTGCCAGATACAACTGTATTGCCGTACACAGAACGGCAATACAATTGAATCTAATACACTGGGAAGAGATGAAGGACCTGTGGTGACATCACAGGTCATGTGATCAGCAAAACAGGCTGTGATAGGATGACCTGGATGATGTCACCATCATGTGACCAGTGCAGGATTGGACCGGAGTGAAGAGGAGAAGGAGCCTAATGGTGATGTCTGTACATGAGGAGAGGTAAGTGAAGGGAGAGGCAGAGCAATGATGGGAGTTGTAGTTATTTAACTGGGATGTATGTTAGGGCTGAAGGGAGGGATGTTATTGACATTGAAATCTGTGCTTGAGGTGGCTGGGGGAGGGAGTGATGTTATTTACATGGGACTGTATTATGAAAGTGGATGGTGGGGGGGAAATGATGTTTATGTACATTGGGGAGCACAGTGGACACAGTATTGGGGGTGGCAGGATGGGGTGTTGAGAAGGTGGGAGGATGATGGAAAAGTAGGAAAGTAAGATGTCTGTTTGTTAAACTCTGCAGAGACGAGGCACGGCTGAAAGAAGTCACCATGGTGGTCTGGTCTGACAGGAGAAGAAGAGGAAAGAGAATATCTACATCAGATAAGAGAAGTCACTGGATGTAAAAGGTACATATGTGGCGCTGTATGACCCTGTATGTTCTGTAGCGCTGTATGTAATGTTTTCCAAGTATGTCTTTAAAGGGGTTGTCCTTTTTTTTTTTGTATGAGCACTGCCTTCTCTGCTCTGTTTACCTGCTCATCACTAGTGATGAGCGGCAGGTGCCATATTCGAATTCGCGATATTTCGCAAATATTTTGCTAATTCGAGATTTTGTTATATTCGTACAATGCTATTCTATTGCAAAAAATCGTCATTGAAATATTCGTGTGTGCATGCGCATTTTTTCGCATAAGATAAACTATATTAAATAATGAAGAATATTCTAATTCAGTACTGACTAAGATATTTTAGCCTTCTCACATTGGCCCACAAGTAATGGTCCATTACCGGCCTGCTTTTTGCTTGTGGGCCAATGTGAGAAGGCTATATCTTAGTCAGTACTGAATTAGAATATTCTTTAATATAGTTTAGCTTATGCGAAAAATCAGCAATTAAATATGCGCATTAATCGAATCGCGTAAGGGCGTTAAGAAACTTTCCTACTGGGTTCGCTTGGTAGAATTGTTGAATATGTAGAATATAGCGCTATATTCTACATATTCGACAATTCTACCCAGCCAACCCAATAGGAACGTTGCTTAACGGCCTTACGCGATTCGATTAATGTGCATATTTAATTGCCGATTTTTGGCATAAGATAAACTATATTAAATATTGAAGAATATTCTAATTCAGTACTGACTAAGATATTTTAGCCTTCTCACATTGGCCCACAAGCAAAAAGCAGGCTGGTAATGGATCATTACTTGTGGGCCAATGTGAGAAGCAGGGGCGTCACTAGGTTAAAACATTCGGGGCCTAGGCCCCGGATGTTTTGTCCCATGCCCCGAATGTCCTGCCTGCCTGCCAGATACAACTGTATTGCCGTACACAGAACGGCAATACAATTGAATCTAATACACTGGGAAGAGATGAAGGACCTGTGGTGACATCACAGGTCATGTGATCAGCAAAACAGGCTGTGATAGGATGACCTGGATGATGTCACCATCATGTGACCAGTGCAGGATTGGACCGGAGTGAAGAGGAGAAGGAGCCTAATGGTGATGTCTGTACATGAGGAGAGGTAAGTGAAGGGAGAGGCAGAGCAATGATGGGAGTTGTAGTTATTTAACTGGGATGTATGTTAGGGCTGAAGGGAGGGATGTTATTGACATTGAAATCTGTGCTTGAGGTGGCTGGGGGAGGGAGTGATGTTATTTACATGGGACTGTATTATGAAAGTGGATGGTGGGGGGGAAATGATGTTTATGTACATGGGACTTAATGTTTAGGCTACGTTCACACTTGCGTTTGGGGATTCACTTGTGAGATCCATTTCAAGACTCTCACAAGCAGCCCCAAATGTATCTGTTTAACCCCAATGCATTCTGAATGGATGCGGATCCATTCAGAATGCATTCGTTCGGCTCCGTACGGCCCCCAGTTCCGTTTTGCAAGCAGCGTTTGTGTCTGCATGGCCTTGCGGAGCCAAACGGATCCGTCCTGACTTACAATGTAAGTCAATGAGGACGGATCCCTTTGCATTGACACAAAATGGTGCAATTGTAAACGGATCCGTCCCCCATTCACTTTCAATGTAAATCAGGACGGATCCGTATTGTGACTTAGAAATTCAAATCTAATACAAACGAATCGGTCCTGAACGGATGCATTTATTTGTATTATCGGTGCGGATCCGTCCTGTACAAGTACAGGACAGATCTGCACGAACACAAGTGTGAAAGTAGCCCTAGGGCGGCTGGAGGCGGCTGGGGAGGAGGTGATGTTATTTACATGGGACTGTATGGTGGAGGGAGGATTATAACTGCAGGGGGCACTGCAGATCCAAGGGACATTATAGGCGGTCTTATTACTACTGGAAGGGTCTTATTGATCCGCCTTATTTCTACTAAGCGCACTATGGGGGCCTTATTACTACTGAGGGGTCTGTAGGGAACTTTATTACCACTGGGGGAACAATAGGGGGCCTTATTTCTGCTGGGGGCTCTGTGAGGGTATTATTAATATGGGAGGGCTCTTCTAATAATGGGGGCATTGTTGAGGAGCATTATCACGGTTGGGGCAGTGTTACTAATGAGGGCATTCTAGAAGGGAATTATTATTGGTGGGACTATGAGGAGCACTATTACTATGGGGGGCAGTAATGTTTCTTCAGGATAGTATTTGGGGGTATTGGGGGGGCAGGGGCTTAACTAAAGGCTCATGGGCCCCGGTGCAAGAGTTCAGCTTGGGCTCCCCTTCCCTCAGTGATTTGTGTGTCTTCTTATGCGGCATAAGTGTCTTTGGGCCCCTTCAGGCTCCTGGAACTGGTAGCGACTGCTACCTCTGCACCCCCTATAGCTACACCCCTGGGTGGGGGGTGGGGGGGGGGGGCACAGCAAGCAGCAGGATAACACTGTGGGGACTCCAGTTAAGGGATAATGATAGAATGTAAGGAAGCTAAGATGTCTGTGTGTCACACTCTGCAGAGACGAGGCGGCTGAGAGAAGTTGTCCAGACCAAGTGGAGAAGATGATGAGAGAGAAGATCTACAGAGAAGATGAAGACAGAGAGGAGACGTCACCTGGAGGCCCTGGATGTGACAGGTAAGTGCTGCTGTATAGCAAGTACAGCAAAGTGCGGGGGGGGGGGAACATATTTATTGGGGCTTGTGCCCCTAGCAACACCCCTGGTGAAAAGGCAAAAATATCTTAGTCAGTACTGAATTTGAATATTCTTCATTATTTAATATAGTTTATCTTATGCCAAAAATCGGCAATTAAATATGCGCATTAATCGATTCGTGGAAGGATGGTAAGCAACTTTTCTTTTGGGTTGGCTTGGTAGAATTGTCGAATATGTAGAATATAGTGCTATATTCATAATACAAATATTCTTTTTTTTTGTTTGTTTCATCTGAACCCGTTACATTTACTATCACTAAAGGGTTCAGATGAAAAAAAATATATATATTAGTTTTACCGAATATATATCAATATATTCTAAATATTCGCGAGAAAAATTCGCTATTCGAGTATTTGCGCTCAACACTACTCATCACTGCAAACGCTACGCCGAGCAGCTGAACAGAACAGAGAAAGCAGCTCTCATATGAGCGCTGCCCTCTCTTCAAACAGCCGGGGGCTGGGGGCACAGAGGGCATTACTACAATGAAGGAGGCACAGAAGGCATTACTATTGTGAAGGGGGCAAAGTGGGCATTATTACTGTGAAGGGGCACAGTGGGCATTATTACTGTGAAGGGGCACAATGGGCATTATTACTGTGAAGGGGCACAATGCGGATTTCTACTATGGAGGGGGCACAGTGGGCATTATTACTGTGAAGGGGCATAATGGGCATTATTACTGTGAAGGTGCACACTGGGCATTATTACTGTGAAGGGGGCACAATGGACATTATTACTGTTAAGGTGGCACAGTGGGCATTATTACTATAAAGAGGGCACAATGGGGATTATTACTATGAAAGGGACACAATGGGGATTATTACTGTGAAGGGGGCACAATGGGGATTATTACTGTGAAGGCGGCACAAAGAGGGCATTACAATTGTGAAAGGAGCACAGAGAGGGCATAACTACTGTGAGAGGGCACAATGTGGGCATAACTACTGTGAGGGGGCACACATCAGTACAAAACTACTGTGAAGGTTGTACAATGAGGGCAATACCACTGTGAGGGGTGCCATTTTTTTAAAGTATTGGGGGGGGGGGGGTGCCAGAGAAAGGACCCGCCCTAGGTGCCAAACACCCTAGGCACTTTGTAGAATTGGAAACAAAAAATGCAATTGTGCCATAGTTTTATGGTTTTGTTTTTACAGCGTATTAAATGATACAATTTTAATTGAAATGGTATTTAATGTAAAGGATTCATTAGACTACACACACATCATCTATATCAATACACAAGAGGGATGGACGTTCTGTATACGTACGCCAAGGTATTTATTTGAAGGTTTCCTATGTAAATGACAATGTAAAAGCACATACGTGTGTATAGCTGAATATATCTATGCTATATATGACTGACAGGGACAGACAAGGGCGGGCTCTTACTCTCTGTTGGGGGTTGCTGCTGGAATAAGATGACAAGACACACATAAAGCCTGAGAAGGCTCAGGCTTTATGTTTTAAAGCTCATCAAGAGAATGCCAAGAGTGTGCAAAGCAGTAATCAAAGCAAAAGGTGGCTACTTTGAAGAACCTAGAATATGACATATTTTCAGTTGTTTCACACTTTTTTGTTATGTATATAATTCCACATGTGTTAATTCATAGTTTTGATGCCTTCAGTGTGAATCTACAATTGTCATAGTCATGAAAATAAAGAAAACTCATTGAATGAGAAGGTGTGTACAAACTTTTGGTCTGTACTGTATATATATATATATCAAACAAATAAAGTAGTAGCACACCACTAAATGCACTAAGACTGAATGAACAGGTGAATGTGTGAACAGGGTCAAAAACATGACGCCAATACTTACTGCTAAGCAGTTAAGAAGCTCTTAGCGCATATTATTGATCAAAAATATGTCGAGCCCTAGTGGTGTGCTGCTACTTTATTTGTTTGCTGTATTATTGCCAGGTAGCTTGCACCTGCGATTTGTCTCAGGAGATGCTGTTCAGTTTTTTGCTTATATGTATATTATAGAGGACCAGGCATCCTCTTTGAAACTTAGCACTCCCCGCCCATCCCCCACCCCTTTGTGTTTTTAATCAGAGTGAAAATGGAGCTGGACCCTCCGTGTTTGATTAGGTCCCACCTGATAAGAAGCTACCTTGTCGTCTGGTAGGTGGGCTCAACATATTTTTGATCAATAATATGCGCTAAGAGCTTCTTCACTGCTTTTGCAGTAAGTATTGGCGTCATGTATTTGACCCTGTTCACACCTGTTGGTCATAAAATGTTCACTCAGTCTTAGTGCATTTAGTGGTGTGCTGCTACTTTATTTGTTTGCTGTATTATTGCCGGGTAGCTTGCACCTGCGATTTGTCTCAGGAGGTGCTGTTCCTTTTTTTGCTTTTATATATATATATATATATATATATATATATATATATATTTATATATATTTTTTTTTTATATATATATCTAAAAAATAATAATATTTTTTTTCCCACTTATTCTAAGTCCCCCAAGGGAACTTTAACATGTGATTCTCTGCTCGCTTCTACCATGGACTGCACCGATTATGATCATTGCAGTCTTTGGAAGATTTGCTGTTCTTATGTAGCCCCAAAGGAATATAGCTGTTGCAGGCCTCAGATCCTTTAGAGGGCATGAGGCTGCCACAGCAACTGAACGGCTCCCTTGATCTCAGCACGGGGAAGCCGTTCAGGCTCTGGGAGCGATGCTCTCTTTGAACTTTACTGCTCAGATGCCATAGTCACAATTGACCACGGCATGTGAGGGGGTTAAAAGATAACGCTGATCACAGACCATGCTTCCAGGTGTCTGCCGTTTAGAAGGTGCTCTTACTTAAAGGGTTAATGGTTATGGCATCATCAGACGCATAGATCCTTATGATGACGTTAGGTTAAAAGAAATCTGTCATCAGGAAATTCATTGTTAAACAAGGCACAGTGTTTTTAGGGCTAACTTAGCTGAATTGAATGATACCTTTCACTTAAAGGGAGTCTGTCACCAGCATTTCACTTTTTTAACCTTTCCCACTGCTTTCTAGCATGCTTAGAGTTAGGCTACATGCACACGACCGTTTGTTTTGTCCGCATCCGAGCCGCTGTTTTAGCGGCTTGGATGCGGACCCATTCATTTCAATGGAGGCGCAAAATAAGCGGAGAGCACTCCGTGTGATGTCAGCATCCGTTGCTCCGTTCCGTGCTCCGCATAAAAAATATAACATGTCCTATTCTTGGCCGCAAAAGACGGTTCGCGGACCCATAGAAGTCAATGGGTCCGCTGAAACAGCGGATGCACATCGAAAGGCATCCGTATGTCATCCGCTTCCGCTGTTTCAGCGGAACCGTTTTGCAGCAACTTGTGTATAAAGGAATTTAAGTTTTGAAGTTTGAAAAAAAAAAAAACAGGAAGTTGGCACATGTTCAGTGCAGATTTCAGTCTCCAGGCCACAGTGATTTTTCTGACAGGAATTTATCTTTAATTTTCATAATGGCCCGTTGGGATGTGGATAAATTAATTAGTTTAGTCCAGGAACGTCCGGAGTTGTGGGACACAAGGACAAATCTCTACCACGACCGGCTGAAAAAAGATGGGTCCTGGGAAGAAGTGGCAAGACACATGAGGCCATCGGAATGGGCACGTGCCAACAGCAGAGGTCGTGTGGATATAGGTTAGTTCAAGTGAGGTCCTTTTGTGTATTGTACGTGTGTTGTCAATAATGAATTTTGTAGTAGTTATATGCGGTCAGATTTGTGTCCCTTTTGTGGACACGCTTTAATTGTGGTCTGGGCCGTGCATGTGTGGTAACAGATATTACAATTTACCCATCACCATCATGTTTATAAAGCCATGTCACCTTCTTTGCTCCCACACACTGTACAGTATGTATAAATAGATTGGGCCTTTTAGTTGCAAATGAGCGGTCCTCCCGGCCTGACCTTGCAGCACTGTTTGGATGCAGACAGCATTATAGAATTATTGTTTGCCTTGCAAAGTTAACACTTAAGTTTCTCTAATGTAGTGGATAACATTCGCTGCATTTTATGCTACTGTTCTCCACTACATTTCTGAACTGTATGGGTTTCCCTGCATCAGCAAAATCACCAAAACGCAATGTGTTTCCCATCATTTGCTGATGGGTGCTGCAATGTTGATTCCTTGTGGGAGGATCGCTCGGCTGCAAGGGGCCTTACAGTTTTGGTGACATGTGGGTCTATTGTAATGGCTTTTTTCGCCTCCTTTTTTCTTTTCAAGGGCTAGTCATAAGCTTACTTATTTAAAAATTAATGCAATTCTCTTACATTAGTCTCCAGTGCAGCACCCCAGTAACACAATGTACAGTCCAACATTGGCCTGGTGTGTATTTAGTAGTGCGTTTGATGATCAGGTACTGTTCGAAACGCTGCTGCTGCCCACACCTGCCACGGCATGTTGTACAGGACATGATATTTCTGTGGTGGTGTTTTGCCTGGTGAGGTGACAGTGTCTTAAGCGACACCAATAGTATTTTATTTGTAAAATAATGGAAATACGCATTGTAGATGTAAATACTGAGCTAACTCACACTGGTCCATGCCTCTGCTGTTTATTTACTTAATGTTGCCGGGCCTTGGACCTATGTGACTGTGATCTGTTGACTCTGGGCTGTTTTCCAGAACCATGTCCTATACTGTGCAATGTGATGGCCATATTCCCATGTTAGGCATTTTAAATGTCGCCTTTTTTGTTTTCCCTTTTTTTTTGGGATACTTTGCACTGTATTATTGAAGATGGATATGTCATATTTTTATTGTACCAATTTTTGTTTCCACAGTTAAAAAAAAACAAAACCAAATGGAGCAGTTGTAGGGATCAGTTCCGTCGGGAAGTCACTGAGATGGTGCGGAGTGGTGAGGGGGCTCCTAAGAAAAGACCCTACATATACACGGAGCAATTGCGCTTTCTTCGTCCCGTGATGGATCTTAGGCCGTAAGTGAATTATCCTAATATTTTTCAGACACCAAATGTATCTAAATATATATACCTATAACATTTGACACTATGACAATATTGCTGACCTTTCCTTCCTGTTTTGCATGCAAGATATGATGTGCTTTGGTTATCTACAGGATTGTCCGTGTTCAAAAATGTGGTTTGCAACATACCTTTATATACACATGGGCGTAATTTCAGCAGCTGGCTAGCTCCAGAATATGTCGGCATGTGTTCATGCTTCAAAGGCCTATGGGTGAATTTTTCAGACTATACACATCCACAGAACGACAATTGATTTCCTGATATCATGTGGTTCCCATGGTTTCAATATAAATTTATTACAAATTTCCAGCCCTTGTGTGATGTGTGTAGTCTCCCCTTTATTTTGGCCAGACAGCACTATGTTTTGCATTTTGGTATAATTTCAAGTTTCTTTATTTGGCTTTTAATGCTTCTTTTGAAATCTGTTCCCAAACAGTACTGTTGACAGTCTGGAGGACCCAGAACCACAGCCATCACCACAGTCAGATCTGGGAGGCGCAGAGACCCCTCCCGTCTTTTCGCCAGAAATTAGTCCCACAAATCTGGCAGAAGAAGAGTCCGAAGGTGTTCAAAGGGGACTTGCTGGGCCTGGTGAAGTGAACCCTGATGATAGCCAAAGGCCACAGAGTCGCAGAAGGAGGTCCGCCCCTCAGGCTTCCTTCTGGGATAACAACTAAAGAGGTGATTGACTCCCAAGTCATTCAGTACCTAGCCCAGAAGAGGGCTGAAGGGCGTGAGGAGGTCTTGATGAGGGGGCTGGCACCTTTACTACAACAAGTGCCACAGGAGAAGCAAGCAGCATGTATTGCTTCCATCACGTTAGTCCTGGAAATGTATGGGCACCCATATCAGGGGGACATACATTCCCTAATTGATCGGGTGAGACGGCAAGTGGTCTTGGGCCCTCATCACCAACAACAAGGCAGCTTACCACCTAGGGCAGCAACCCATCACGCGCCCTATTATAGCCAGCAAAATCTCCCTTTATCCCAAGATTCTAATCCTCCTTTTGGCCAGCCAAATTACCCTCCAACATATCCCACAGGGGCACAGGATCCTGCCCAGGTTCGGCCAGGACCCTCATATGCTGCTGGATCTTTCACAAGGGATCTGATGGACTTATAATATAATATTGTTGTTTTATTGGTTTTACTAAAATTTGTCATTTTATTTTTAAAATGTTATTGACATTACTTGTCTGTTTTCTAAAATTGGTCTGGCTAGTTTTACAGTAAAAATTGTGCTGGTAAAAATGATGTCTTATGTTTTCCATTACCAATTTTACATTTCAAAACATGTATTATTAAAACAAACACACACACATTTTACTTTTTTTATTATTTATAATTTACAGTAGACAGATGTCAAAGAGGTATTAGAAGGTTTATGGGACCGTGCAGCAAATAGCTGTTTTTTTGTTACAGTGTAATCTAAAAACTTTGGGATACCAAAAAGTTTTTAGCCCCAATTTTTGGAGTATGGTCCTTAAACCTCAGCCCACAAGCCCACGTCAAGGGTCCTCATTCTCTTGTGAGTCCCTACACTCAACTATAACATAACATGTATATATTCTATCTGCAATTAAAATAAAAAAACTAACAAGCCCAAAAGAAATTAAAACCTGCCACGAATAGCGTCCATCTGCCATGGCACGGACCCCTCTGGGCTGGAAAAGAAGTCTGCATAGAGTTCCCAAACTGCAAGACCTGCAGTCCCAGGTCGTCTATGCAAGGTCAGATCCAAATCCAAACCTGATGACGTAGAAAATTCTTCCATGTCAACAGAAGAGGAAGCCTCGTGAATCCTGATGAAGTTGTGTAGAACAACACAAGCTTGAGTCACCAGGGTGGCATTCTCCGGATCCATCTGTATGGATGACATAAACACCCTCCACTTGCTAGAGAGTATTCCAAAGGCGCACTCAACATACCGACGGGCACGAGTCAACCGGTAGTTGAAAATGCGCCTCCTGACATCCAAACCGCGTCTGGGGAAGGGCCGCATAACATGGGGTGTCAATGCAAACCCTTCATCAGCAACGATGACAAATGGAGCCGGCGGACCTGCATATCCGGGCAGTCTTCTGGGCTCGGGCAGGGCAAGCTGGTTGGCACGAAGCCGTTCACCCATTCTAGAAGCACTAAAGATCCGAGCATCCGCAGTGCTTCCATAGGACCCGATATCAACCATTATAAACCGGTAGTTACTGTCAGCAACAGCCATCAGCACTACCGAAAAATAATGTTTATAATTGAAGAATCGGGTCCCTGAGTTGACCGGCTTCTTCACACGGATGTGCTTGCCATCCATTGCCCCGATGCAGTTTGGAAACTGCGCGGAAATTTGGAAGCCCTCAGCGATCCGAAACCCAATCGTCCGCCTTGGGCTGTGGCATCACCGTCTCTCGGAGTTGCTGCCAGATGACACTGGCAAGTGTGACGCACAATCCGAGATATCGTTGAGGTTCCTAAAAGAAACTCAAAATGCAGTGATGCAAATGAGTTACCAGTTGCCAGGAATCTGTGGAAAAAAAATAAAAAATATCAGAACTCTTTTAAAAAGTAAATGCATTATGAACATAATACCTAGTTTTGGTGATTGCAAACACGTGTTAAAAACTTTAATAATCATTAATAATAAACAATAATTCAAACCTTAAACTACGAACATAACTTCAGACCACCCCACAACCCAAAAAAAAGGGCCACTACTACAACAAGCTCAGTTTACACATACAGCATTCACTTCATTTCCATGCTGAAAGTCAGAGCAACGCAGTTAGGGAACTACTCGATTAATGCATGATTATGGGAAACACAAAAGTACATTTTAGAGTGTTATTTGAAAAAAGATTATCAAGAAAATAACAAAAAAGGAAAGTTCATCAGACATTTGCACGTCTAACAACACCCATGTTAATCATGACAGAAGCACTAGACATTACTGTTAAATAAATAACACATTGCTTACCTCAGCGTGACGATTAGCCTTTCCTCTGGAGAAATGCAGCGCCTCATGGTCGTGTCCTGAAAGGTGAGGACACCACGGAGAGACGACAGCAGGATATCAAACGTTGACACGGACATCCGACAGTAGGCAAAGAACTTTTCAGGATGCAGACGAAGATCATTGTACAGGGTATGAAAGTGTCCTTTCGTGAACCGTTGAGAAACAATGGGATGGACCCAAAATCTTCTTCTTCTCCTCGGACAACGGAATGGACTGATGTCCCCATCGCCGAGCAATAAGCCAGTGCAGTAGACCCTCATCAGAGTCTTTTTGCATGTTGAAAGCACAAAATTTGCAGGTAGCAAAGCCGATCAAACCAACCACAACCAATATACTGGAAAGACTGGAGAAAATGGCCACCAAACACTCAGATTACCAGCATATATACCTGTATCCTGGGAGGAGATTGCAAAAATGACACAATTTCCTGCTTCCGTGTTTTTTGCGGTCCGCAAAACAACGGAAGACATAAGGACACCCAACGGACACAATTTGCGGCAAGATGGAACGGATGCGGAAGCACAACGGAAACCAACTAGGAAACAACGGATCCGCAATTTGCGGACCGCAAAAAACAAACGGTCGTGTGCATGTAGCCTTAGGCTACATTCACACGTCAGTATTTTTCTATAATCCGAATTTCGGTCCGTTTTTTGCGGATCCGTTGTTCCTGAAAATGTTTCCGTATGTCATCCGTATGTCATCCGTTTTTTGCGGATCCGCAAAAACGGAAACATGTATACATTTCAATAATCAAATAAAGTTGTTTGGATTTCTTTGAAAAAAAAATAGAAAAAAAATAAATAAAATTTGCTATGTGTTTCCAGGAACGGATTCCGCAAAAAACGGAAGACATACGGAATGACATCCGAATGTCTTCCGTTTTTTGCGGAACCATTGACTTTGCATTGTACCAGGATCCGATTTTTCAGGAACATAATAGGACATGTTTTATATTTAAACGGACATGCGGAACGGAACAACGGAAACGGACAGCACACATTGTGCTGTCCGATTTTTTCCAGGACCCATTGAAAATGAATGGGTCCTGATCTGGTCCTGATCTGTTCCGCAAAAAACGGAACAGATCAGGAAAGAAAAAACGGACGTGTGAATGGACCCTTAATCAAAGTGTTACCTCTGGCATCTTTCCTGCTGTTATAAATCCATCAAAAACGATCTTTATAAGATATGCAAATGAGGGCTCGCAAGTGCCCAGGGGCGGCGTTACTCTCTTAGGTGCCCTGCTTGCTCAGCCTTTTCATTGCGTCCCCCGCCCCTTCCTACCCTCCGCCCGCCCATCCTTTCCCTCTGACCGCCTTTCTCATAGCTTGTTATTCCGCCGATATCCCGCGCCTGCGCACTCATTCCTTTTCCCATTATACATTTTTTCTTTTTTTTTCTTTCTGGATCCACTCCTGCTTTTGAGAGAAATATAAAATAAAAAATGCAACAGAAACTGCATAAAAACTGCATGTTTTAATTCAGAGTAAGGATATGTTCACAACAAATCTGCATGTCTGATCATACCCTGAGGGCTGTTTCACATTAGCGAGTCCATTGAGGAAATCACGCTCCGTGTGTTAGCGTGATCCTCCGCTCTAGACATGCAGGAGTGCTTGGCATTATTTATTTACTTATTTTATGCACTTATATAGCGCTACTATATTCCACAGCACTTTACAGACATTAGCATCCAACTGTCCCCAATGGGGCTCACAATCTAAGTTCCCTATCAGTCTTTGGAGTGTGGGAGAAAACCCACGCAGGGAGAACATACAAACGCCATGCAGATGTTGTCCTTGGTCAGATTTGAAACCAGGACCCCAGCGCTAACCACTGAGCCTGGTCAATTATTTGGAAGCTGAAGCGACGGAAAAAAACTGCCATTTTTCTTTTTCTTTCTGTTACAGAGTTCACCACAGGGGCGTAGCTATAGGGGGTGCAGAGGTAGCAATCGCTACCGGGCCCAGGAGCCTGAGGGGGCCCAAAAACCCTTGTGCTGCAGTATAGCAAATGCATACTGGTCAAGTTGCCGGCTGGAGGGAAGGGGTTAGGTCAGGAATTTGGCATGGTGGGGAGGGAGGTTCCGTTTCAATTTTTGCCTCAGGCAGCATGAAGACTATGTGCTTCCCGGCCACAAAGCACTGAGGGAAGGGGGGCCCAAGCTGAACTCTTGCACTGGGGCCCATGAGCCTTTAGCTACGCCCCTGATTCACCATACGGGATAAATACATTTATATCTTAATAGTATGGGCGTTTTGGGACACAGTGATGTCTATGATCTTTATTCTTAATTATTTTTATTTTTAATACACGGAAAAGAGCGTGATTTGTATATATATTTATTTTTATATATTTTCCAAATCTTTTTTTCACTAATTCTAAGTCCCCAAAGGGGACTGTTCAGCAAGTTTAACTAAGATAAATGGATGGTAGCAGAAAGGTATGCAAGTAAGTGTTTCACACAAGGTCTAGGTAGCTGGAGCTATTTTAAAAATAAATCAGATATTGATGAAAAATTAGTATTTATAGTGTAGAAAATGTAAAATTATATCATGCCCAAACTGTTTAAGCTTCATGTCCTGCATGTGCTATCCATTCTTTTTTGCGTTCCTTATTTCTCCATATTTTCTATGACAATTCGTTTTATGTATGAGCACAGTACAAGTGGAAAGATATTGGTTTTTCAATAAAACATATAATAAAACCAAGCTAGCAATTCAAAACAGTGATCCAAGCCAACATATAAAAAAGGTTTAATCCGATTGCCTTGACTGTCCTAAGATATATTGCTGATGTCTGAATAAACATTTGAAGCCTCCAAGAAAAGCAAAGCTCATCACACAGCGCAAAGGAAAATATTTTATTTACTAGTTAAAATCTTTACAGATTTTTTATTTTTTTGGGACATTTCAATTATGCTATCCCAGATTTACCAATGTGTCTGCAGCAAAAAGTGGTGCAAATTGTGCAATTTGACGCAGCTAGCATTTTTTAATTTTTTCCTGATATGCTCAATAAGGGGGGGGGGGGGCTTAGTGGAACGAGCAGAGCTTCATGAGAAAACGGTGGGGCATGAGATGCACCATTTTGTGCCATAATTGCACCACATTTCTGGTTTAAAAATCTGTATCAAAGTAAGTCAACCAGTAACTCATTTAGAGTTAGATAAAACGCTTCTATGCATACACCACAGTTATTATTCGGCCTGCGCCCCTGTCATAAATCTGGTGCAGTTCAAGACAGCTTTCTAAGCTTATGCCATCTTCACGACTAGTAAATCTGGGCAGCTGTCTTTTCTTACTTTCCACTTTTCTTTATTTGATGCAGTCTTCAGTAATGTTGCAAACTCATAATGTCATATAAGAAATAGCTGACTGAATGTAAACTTTCTTTCTGTCAGAAAGAATATTAATGAGATTGCCTGCTTTATGGCATGTTGTGCTGCAAAACTAGAACACCCTCCAAATGCCAGAATGAAGATTGCTTTGTAATGCTAAATTTTCTCTCTGCAGCAGCATCATGTGGGAAATAAGCAAATATAAAGCCATTTAAATTTTACCATTATGGGGCATCAATACAAATGACCCTGTGTGATCAGCCTATCTTCAGGAAATCTAAGATATAAAAAAGTGTAAGAAAGAATTGAATTATGTATTTTTTTAACATTATCATTTTAATAAAAGTTTAGAGCATACAATACAAACAGTAAACAAGAAACAAGACATCAACGTATGCAGTACGTGGCATATGACTTGTAAGCAGTTTCCATAATTAACACGCTACAAATAATGTATGTTCCTAAGAGAATCCACACAATACAGTGTGAAATCGTATACATATGCAAGTGCACCTTTGTCATAACAGAGTATCAGGCAATGTGAACTCAACGACCATATCAACAAGTGATTGTGGGATTTGATCCTGGACTGAAAGGTAGGGGCAAACACAAGTTCGTAAAGCATATGTGTCACGGACGGTGTACAGGAAACAAGGCAAAGCAACATGTATAAATGACTCGCTGGATCCAAAAGCTAAGGAACCAAGGGAGACCCCTGCAGGAGACCTGGCACTTTCCCTGGCTGCTCAGCCTATGCAAAGATCCTAATGGTGGAGGTTTGCATATCCACGAACCTTGACTATAAAGCCCTGAGCACCCTACAATAGTGAGGGGACACGACCACCGGCTCCCTACACAAGATACGGAGGGAGTCAGGGTCACCTGGAATCCAGCAAACAGAAAATAAACGATAAAGGTACAACACTTAGCTTTGTAGCAGACAGGAGAACAAGGTCAGCATGCACACACACTCCAGGAAGAAGTATAAGCCGCCCAGAAAAGCCTTCTGGGGAGGAATTTAAAGGGAAGCAATTAGTCCAACACATGACAGCTGAGAGAGGCTAACGAGAGGAGGAACTGAATACCACAACACAGAAACTCAAGGAGGAGGTTCTGAAAGGCCTCTGTCAGAGCTTCTCAGCTGTCTGGTTGTGACAGTACCCCTCCCTCTACGAGTGGACTCCGGACACTCAGAACCCACCTTCTCAGGATGGGACCTATGGAAAGCCCTGTTGAGACGAGAGGCCTTAATGTCCGTCACTGGGACCCACATCCTCTCCTCAGGACCATACCCCTCCCAATGAACAAGGTACTGAAGAGAACCGCGGACAAGACGAGAATCCACAATCCTAGAGACCTAAAATTCAAGATTCCCATCAACCATAATCGGAGGAGGAGGCAAAGGCGAGGGTACAATGGGTTGAACATAAGGTTTCAATAAGGACTTATGAAAAACATTATGGATCTTCCAAGTCTGAGGAAGATCAAGACGGTATGCAACAGGATTGATGACAGACAGGATTTTGTAAGGCCCAATAAACCTAGGACCCAACTTCCAGGAGGGAACCTTCAATTTGATATTCTTGGTAGACAACCACACCAGATCACCAACATTCAGGTCCGGACCAAGCACACGTCTCTTATCTGCCACACGCTTATATCTCTCACTCATGCTCTTTAGATTATCCTGAATCTTTTGCCAAATAGATGACAAAGACGAGGAGAATCTGTCCTCATCAGGTAAACCAGAAGACCCCTCTCCCGAGAAAGTCCCAAACTGTGGATGAAACCCATATGCACCAAAAAATGGTGACTTATCAGAGGACTCCTGACGACGGTTATTTAAAGCAAACTCAGCAAGGGACAAAAAAGAACACCAATCCTCTTGATTCTCCGCCACAAAACAGCGCAGATATGTCTCCAGATTCTGATTGACGCGCTCTGTCTGGCCTTTCGACTGCGGGTGGAAAGCAGAAGAGAATGACAACCGAACCCCCAAGCGAGAACAGAAAGCCTTCCAGAATCTGGAAACAAACTGCGTGCCCCTATCAGAGACTATGTCTGAAGGAATACCGTGCAATTTGACAATGTGATCAACAAATGCCTGCGCCAGCGTCTTAGCATTGGGCAAACCAGGAAAAGGGATGAAATGCACCATTTTGCTAAAACGGTCCACCACCACCAGAATCACAGTCTTCCCCGAGAAACGAGGCAGGTCCGTTATGAAGTCCATGGACAGATGTGTCCAAGGACGGGAAGGAATGGGTAAGGGAAGGAGAGGACCTGATGGCCGTGAATGAGGGACTTTGGCACGAGCGCAAGTCTCGCAGGCTGCCACAAAACCCTCAACCGACTTACGAAGCGCAGGCCACCAGAATCTCCGAGCGATGAGATCCAGTGTGGCTCTTACCCCCGGGTGCCCAGCAAGGACCGTATCGTGGTGTTCTTTAACCACCTCCCGACCGCTGTACGCACATATGCGTCCGGGAGGTGGTTGCTTTACTCCTCCTGGACGCATATACGCGTCATCTCGCGAGACGCGAGATTTCCTGTGAACGCGCGCGCACAGGCGCGCGCGCTCACAGGAACGGAAGGTAAGCGAGTGGATCTCCAGCCTGCCAGCGGCGATCGTTCGCTGGCAGGCTGGAGATCCGAATTTTTTAACCCCTAACAGGTATATTAGACGCTGTTTTCATAACAGCGTCTAATATACCTCCTACCTGGTCCTCTGGTGGTCCGTTTTGTTAGGATCGACAACCAGAGGACTCAGGTAGGTCAGTACAGTCCCACCAAACACCACACTACACTACACCCCCCCCCCGTCACTTATTAACCCCTTATAAACCCCTGATCACCCATGATCACCCCATATAAACTCCCTGATCACCCCCCTGTCATTGATCACCGCCCTGTCATTGATCACCCCCCTGTCAGGCTCCGTTCAGACGTCCGTATGATTTTTACGGATCCACGGATACATGGATCGGATCCGCAAAAAGCATACGGACGTCTGAATGGAGCCTTACAGGGGGGTGATCAATGACAGGCGGGTGATCACCCATATACACTCCCTGATCACTCCCTGTCATTGATCACCCCCCCTGTAAGGCTCCATTCAGACGTCCGCATGATTTTTACGGATCCGATCCATGTATCCATGGATCCGTAAAAATCATGCGGACGTCTGAATGGAGCCTTACAGGGGGGGTGATCAGTGACAGGGGGGTGATCACCCTGATCACCCCTGTCATTGATAACCCCCCTGTAAGGCTCCATTCAGACGTCCGCATGATTTTTACGGATCCGATCCATGTATCCATGGATCCGTAAAAATCATGCGGATGTCTGAATGGAGCCTTACAGGGGGGGTGATCAGTGACATGGGGGTGATCACCCTGATTACCCTGATCACCCCCTGTCATTGATAACCCCCCTGTAAGGCTCCATTCAGACGTCCGCATGCTTTCTGTGGATCCGATCCATGTATCCATGGATCCGTAAAAAATCATGCGGATGTCTGAATGGAGCCTTACAGGGGGGGTGATCAGTGACATGGGGGTGATCACCCTGATCACCCCCTGTCATTGATAACCCCCCTGTAAGGCTCCATTCAGACGTCCGCATGCGTTCTGTGGATCCGATCCATGTATCCATGGATCCGTAAAAAATCATGCGGATGTCTGAATGGAGCCTTACAGGGGGGGTGATCAGTGACATGGGGGTGATCACCCTGATCACCCCCTGTCATTGATAACCCCCCTGTAAGGCTCCATTCAGACGTCCGCATGCGTTCTGTGGATCCGATCCATGTATCCATGGATCCGTAAAAAATCATGCGGATGTCTGAATGGAGCCTTACAGGGGGGGTGATCAGTGACAGGGGGGTGATCACCCTGATTACCCTGATCACCCCCTGTCATTGATAACCCCCCTGTAAGGCTCCATTCAGACGTCCGCATGCGTTCTGTGGATCCGATCCATGTATCCATGGATCCGTAAAAAATCATGCGGATGTCTGAATGGAGCCTTACAGGGGGGGTGATCAGTGACATGGGGGTGATCACCCTGATTACCCTGATCACCCCCTGTCATTGATAACCCCCCTGTAAGGCTCCATTCAGACGTCCGCATGCGTTCTGTGGATCCGATCCATGTATCCATGGATCCGTAAAAAATCATGCGGATGTCTGAATGGAGCCTTACAGGGGGGGTGATCAGTGACAGGGGGGTGATCACCCTGATTACCCTGATCACCCCCTGTCATTGATAACCCCCCTGTAAGGCTCCATTCAGACGTCCGCATGCGTTCTGTGGATCCGATCCATGTATCCATGGATCCGTAAAAAATCATGCGGATGTCTGAATGGAGCCTTACAGGGGGGGTGATCAGTGACAGGGGGGGTGATCACCCTGATTACCCTGATCACCCCCTGTCATTGATAACCCCCCTGTTAGGCTCCATTCAGACGTCCGCATGCGTTCTGTGGATCCGATCCATGTATCCATGGATCCGTAAAAAATCATGCGGATGTCTGAATGGAGCCTTACAGGGGGGGTGATCAGTGACAGGGGGGTGATCACCCTGATTACCCTGATCACTAGAGTTGAGCGAACACCTGGATGTTCGGGTTCGAGAAGTTCGGCCGAACATCCCGGAAATGTTCGGGTTCGGGATCCGAACCCGATCCGAACTTCGTCCCGAACCCGAACCCCATTGAAGTCAATGGGGACCCGAACTTTTCGGCACTAAAAAGGCTGTAAAACAGCCCAGGAAAGAGCTAGAGGGCTGCAAAAGGCAGCAACATGTAGGTAAATCCCCTGCAAACAAATGTGGATAGGGAAATGAATTAAAATAAAAATTAAATAAATAAAAATTAACCAAAATCAATTGGAGAGAGGTTCCATAGCAGAGAATCTGGCTTCCCGTCACCCACCACTGGAACAGTCCATTCTCAGATATTTAGGCCCCGGAACCCAGGCAGAGGAGAGAGGTCCCGTAACAGAGAATCTGGCTTCATGTCAGCAGAGAATTAGTCTGCATGTCATAGCAGAGAATGAGGCTTCACGTCAGCCACCACTGCAACAGTCCATTGGCATATATTTAGGCCCAGCACACACACAGGCAGAGGAGAGAGGTCCCGTAACAGAGAATCTGGCTTCATGTCAGCAGAGAGAGAATCAGTCTGCATGTCATAGCAGAGAATGAGGCTTCACGTCAGCCACCACTGCAACAGTCCATTGGCATATATTTAGGCCCAGCACACACACAGGCAGAGGAGAGAGGTCCCGTAACAGAGAATCTGGCTTCATGTCAGCAGAGAATCAGTCTGCATGTCATAGCAGAAAATGAGGCTTCACGTCAGCCACCACTGCAACAGTCCATTGTCATAAATTTAGGCCCAGCACTAGTGTTGAGCGGCATGTCCCATATTCGAATTCGCGAAATTTTGTGAATATTCAAAAGAATATTCGTAAAATATTCGCGATTATTCAAATTCGTTATTATTTCGCATATGCGATAATTCGAATTATCGCATAATACATATGCTATGCAAAATTCACATGTGCGCTAATGAAATCGCCTTACGAAGATTCGCAACTCAATTCAATCACTAATGTATGAATGCAATGCCCTTTGCCTCTGTTCTGGGACAAGTGTAGATATTCGCATGTGCGCTAATAAAATCGCCTTACGAAGATTCGCACCTCAATCACTTTCTAGGGAATGTGAGACTTTTGGGAATCAATCGAGATACAGTGGGGGGTGATGACAGTAGTTGACAGAGTACAGATCAATGTAATCTGTAAGGTGGAAAGTAAAATAAAAAATACGAATATTCGTAAATCGAATTTTACGAAGTTCTACGTATTCGCGAATATGGTGCTATACTATATGAATGCACAGGCCTTTGCCTCTCTGTTCTGGGGACAAGTGTAGATATTTGCATTTGCGTTAATAAAATCGCCTTACGAAGATTCGCAGCTCAATTCAATCACTAATGTATGAATGCAAAGCCCTTTGCCTCTGTTCTGGGACAAGTGTAGATATTCGCATGTGCGCTAATAAAATCGCCTTACGAAGATTCGCAACTCAATTCACTAATGTATGAATGCAAAGCCCTTTGCCTCTGTTCTGGGACGTGCCGATATTCGCATGTGCGCTAATAAAATCGCCTTACGAAGATTCGCAACTCAATTCACTAATGTATGAATGCAAAGCCCTTTGCCTCTGTTCTGGGACGTGCCGATATTCGCATGTGCGCTAATAAAATCGCCTTACGAAGATTCGCAACTCAATTCACTAATGTATGAATGCAAAGCCCTTTGCCTCTGTTCTGGGACGTGCCGATATTCGCATGTGCGCTAATAAAATCGCCTTACGAAGATTCGCAACTCAATTCACTAATGTATGAATGCAAAGCCCTTTGCCTCTGTTCTGGGACGTGCCGATATTCGCATGTGCGCTAATAAAATCGCCTTACGAAGATTCGCAACTCAATTCACTAATGTATGAATGCAAAGCCCTTTGCCTCTGTTCTGGGACGTGCCGATATTCGCATGTGCGCTAATAACATCGCCTTACGAAGATTCGCGCCTCAATCACTTTCTAGGCAATGTGAGTAAGATCTGAGCTGTTGGACCTTTGGGAAACAATCAATTATATGTGTACTGTAATTTTGTGGGGGGGGGAAAAAAACAAAAAACGAATATTCGTTTTTACGAATATATAGCACTATATTCGAAATATTCGCGAAATCGCGAAGTTGCGATATTCGCGAAAAAAATTTGCTTTTCGAATATTCGCGCTCAACACTACCCAGCACCCAGGCAGAGGAGAGAGGTCCCGTAACAGACAATCTGGCTTCATGTCAGCAGAGAATCAGTCTGCATGTCATAGCAGAGAATGAGGCTTCACGTCAGCCACCACTGCAACAGTCCATTGGCATATATTTAGGCCCAGCACCCAGGCAGAGGAGAGAGGTCCCGTAACAGACAATCTGGCTTCATGTCAGCAGAGAATCAGTCTTCATATCATAGCAGAGAATCAGGCTTCACGTCACCCACCACTGTAAGAGTCCATTTTCATAAATTTAGGCCCAGCACACAGGCAGAGGAGAGAGGTCCCGTAACAGAGGATCTGGCTTCATGTCAGCAGAGAATCAGTCTGCATGTCATAGCAGAGAATCAGGCTTCACGTCACCCAACATTGGAACAGTCCATTGGCATATATTTAGGCCCCGGCACCCAGACAGAGGAGAGGTTCATTCAACTTTGGGTAGCCTCGCAATATAATGGTAAAATGAAAATAAAAATAGGATTGAATGAGGAAGTGCCCTGGAGTCCAATAATATATGGTTAAGGGGAGGTAGTTAATGTCTAATCTGGACAAGGGACGGACAGATCCTGTGGGATCCATGCCTGGTTCATTTTTATGAACGTCAGCTTGTCCACATTGGCTGTAGACAGGCGGCTGCGTTTGAGGCCTAGTATTTAGGCGCTGGGTGACCGGTATGGATTTAGTGACAGAATTAGACTTGGAAATGCACAGTAGCGTGTGTGTGAAGTTATTCTGAATGACCCTATGTGCACCTTGAATATTATATACCCTTTTAGGGATAGATTTCAAATAGCTCTGATATAGCAGAAACCACTAAATTATGAAATTGCTAAATTGGGAATTGTATTTCAACCCAGAACAAGAAATGTGCTTGAACGGACACTAAATAACTCGCCCAGCTACAGCACTAAGGACAGATTTAGCGGGATATAAATTTGAGGCCTAGTATTTAGGCGCTGGGTGACAGGTATGGGTTTAGTGCCAGAATTAGACTTGGAAATACACAGTAGCGGGTGTGTGTGAAGTTATTCTGAATGACCCAATGTGCACCTTGAATATTATATACCCTTTTAGGGATAGATTTCAAATAGCTCTGATATAGCAGAAACCACTAAATTATGAAATTGCTAAATTGGGAATTGTATTTCAACCCAGAACAAAAAATGTGCTTTGACGGACACTAAATATCTTGCCCAGCAACAACAGTACAGCGGTAACGAGAGATTTAGCAGGATATAAATTTGAGGCCTAGTATTTAGGCGCTGGGTGACAGGTATGGGTTTAGTGACAGAATTAGACTTGAAAATACACAGTAGCGGGTGTGTGTGAAGTTATTCTGAATGACCCTATGTGCACCTTCAATATGATCTACCCTTTTAGGGATAGATTTCAAATAGCTCTGATATAGCAGAAACCACTAAATTATGAAATTGCTAAATTGGGAATTATATTTCAACCCAGAACAAAAAATGTGCTTTGACGGACACTAAATAACTTTCCCAGCTACAACAGGACAGCGGTAACGAGAGATTTAGCGGGATATAAATTTGAGGCCTAGTATTTAGGCGCTGGGTGACAGGTATGGGTTTAGTGACAGAATTAGACTTGGAAATACACAGTAGCGGGTGTGTGTGAAGTTATTCTGAATGACCCAATGTGCACCTTGAATATTATATACCCTTTTAGGGATAGATTTCAAATAGCTCTGATATAGCAGAAACCACTAAATTATGAAATTGCTAAATTGGGAATTGTACTTCAACCCAGAACAAAAAATGTGCTTTGACGGACACTAAATAACTTTCCCAGCTACAACAGGACAGCGGTAACGAGAGATTTAGCGGGATATAAATTTGAGGCCTAGTATTTAGGCGCTGGGTGACAGGTATGGGTTTAGTGACAGAATTAGACTTGGAAATACACAGTAGCGGGTGTGTGTGAAGTTATTCTGAATGACCCAATGTGCACCTTGAATATTATATACCCTTTTAGGGATAGATTTCAAATAGCTCTGATATAGCAGAAACCACTAAATTATGAAATTGCTAAATTGGGAATTGTACTTCAACCCAGAACAAAAAATGTGCTTTGACGGACACTAAATAACTTTCCCAGCTACAACAGGACAGCGGTAACGAGAGATTTAGCAGGATATAAATTTGAGGCCTAGTATTTAGGCGCTGGGTGACAGGTATGGGTTTAGTGACAGAATTAGACTTGAAAATACACAGTAGCGGGTGTGTGTGAAGTTATTCTGAATGACCCAATGTGCACCTTGAATATTATATACCCTTTTAGGGATAGATTTCAAATAGCTCTGATATAGCAGAAACCACTAAATTATGAAATTGCTAAATTGGGAATTGTATTTCAACCCAGAACAAGAAATGTGCTTGAACGGACACTAAATAACTCGCCCAGCTACAGCACTAAGGACAGATTTAGCGGGATATAAATTTGAGGCCTAGTATTTAGGCGCTGGGTGACAGGTATGGGTTTAGTGCCAGAATTAGACTTGGAAATACACAGTAGCGGGTGTGTGTGAAGTTATTCTGAATGACCCAATGTGCACCTTGAATATTATATACCCTTTTAGGGATAGATTTCAAATAGCTCTGATATAGCAGAAACCACTAAATTATGAAATTGCTAAATTGGGAATTGTACTTCAACCCAGAACAAAAAATGTGCTTTGACGGACACTAAATAACTTTCCCAGCTACAACAGGACAGCGGTAACGAGAGATTTAGCGGGATATAAATTTGAGGCCTAGTATTTAGGCGCTGGGTGACCGGTATGGATTTAGTGACAGAATTAGACTGGGATATGGCCAAAAAATAACCACACTATTGCTGGTTAAATGCACTTGGTGACGGGCGCAGCTTGCCCCTGATGTAGTATATGGCCAAAAAATGAACAGACTATTGCTGGTTAAATGCACTTGGTGTCACAGCTTGACCAACCACACTACTGAGGGTTAAATGCACTTGGTGACGGGCGCAGCTTGCCCCTGATGTAGTATATGGCCAAAAAATGAACAGACTATTGCTGGTTAAATGCACTTGGTGTGACAGCTTCACCCTGATGTAGGCTTTAGCCAGAAAACAACCACACCATTGAGGGTTAAATGCACTTGGTGACAGGCGCAGCTTGCCCCTGATTTTGTATATGGCCAAAAAATGAACAGACTATTGCTGGTTAAATGCACTTGGTGTGACAGCTTCACCCTGATGTAGGCTTTAGCCAAAAAACAACCACACCATTGAGGGTTAAATGCACTTGGTGACAGGCGCAGCTTGCCCCTGATTTTGTATATGGCCAAAAAATGAACAGACTATTGCTGGTTAAATGCACTTGGTGTGACAGCTTCACCCTGATGTAGGCTTTAGCCAAAAAACAACCACACCATTGAGGGTTAAATGCACTTGGTGACAGGCGCAGCTTGCCCCTGATTTTGTATATGGCCAAAAAATGAACAGACTATTGCTGGTTAAATGCACTTGGTGTGACAGCTTCACCCTGATGTAGGCTTTAGCCAAAAAACAACCACACCATTGAGGGTTAAATGCACTTGGTCGCAGCTTGTGCTGGCGCACCACAAGACACAAAATGGCCGCCGATCACCCCAGAAAAATGTGACTGACAAACGGTCTGGGCAGCCTAAAAACAGTGAGTGAGCATTTGAGTATCAGCAGCTCAATGATGCACAGCTGCAGATCGATCGATTAATCAAGTGAAGTCCTTTGGAGGAGTTAATCTGCCTAATCTCGCCCTACTGTCGCATCCGCAACCTCTCCCTACGCTAATCAGAGCAGAGTGACGGGCGGCGCTATGTGACTCCAGCTTAAATAGAGGCTGGGTCACATGGTGCTCTGGCCAATCACAGCCATGCCAATAGTAGGCATGGCTGTGACGGCCTCTTGGGGCAAGTAGTATGACGCTTGTTGATTGGCTGCTTTGCAGCCTTTCAAAAAGCGCCAAGAAAGCGTCACAAAAGCGCGAAGAAAGCGACGAACACCGAACCCGAACCCGGACTTTTACGAAAATGTCCGGGTTCGGGTCCGTGTCACGGACACCCCAAAATTCGGTACGAACCCGAACTATACAGTTCGAGTTCGCTCATCCCTACTGATCACCCCCTGTCATTGATAACCCCCCTGTAAGGCTCCATTCAGACGTCCGCATGCGTTCTGTGGATCCGATCCATGGATCCGTAAAAAATCATGCGGATGTCTGAATGGAGCCTTACAGGGGGGGTGATCAATGACAGGGGGGTGATCAGGGAGTCTATATGGGTGATCACCCCCCCTGTCATTGATCACCCCCCTGTCATTGATCACCCCCCTGGTAAGGCTCCATTCAGACATTTTTTTTGGCACAAGTTAGCGGAAATTTTTTGTTTGTTTTTGTTTTTGTTTTTTCTTACAAAGTCTCATATTCCACTAACTTGTGTCAAAAAATAAAATCTCACATGAACTCACCATACCCCTCACGGAATCCAAATGCGTAAACATTTTTAGACATTTATATTCCAGACTTCTTCTCACGCTTTAGGGCCCCTAAAAAGCCAGGGCAGTATAAATACCCCACATGTGACCCCATTTCGGAAAGAAGACACCCCAAGGTATTCCGTGAGGGGCATATTGAGTCCATGAAAGATTGAAATTTTTGTCCTAAGTTAGCGGAAAGTGAGACTTTGTGAGAAAAAAAACAAAAAAAAATCAATATCCGCTAACTTATGCAAAAAAAATAAAATTCTAGGAACTCGCCAGGCCCCTCATTGAATACCTTGGGGTGTCTTCTTTCCAAAGTGGGGTCACATGTGGGGTATTTATACTGCCCTGGCTTTTTAGGGGCCCGAAAGTGTGAGAAGAAGTCTGGGATCCAAATGTCTAAAAATGCCCTCCTAAAAGGAATTTGGGCACCTTTGCGCATCTAGGCTGCAAAAAAGTGTCACACATGTGGTATCGCCGTACTCAGGAGAAGTTGGGGAATGTGTTTTGGGGTGTCATTTTACATATACCCATGCTGGGTGAGAGAAATATCTTGGTCAAATGCCAACTTTGTATAAAAAAATGGGAAAAGTTGTCTTTTGCCAAGATATTTCTCTCACCCAGCATGGGTATATGTAAAATGACCCCCCAAAACACATTGCCCAACTTCTCCTGAGTACGGCGATACCAGATGTGTGACACTTTTTTGCAGCCAAGGTGGGCAAAGGGGCACCTTTCGGATTTCGCAGGCCATTTTTTACACATTTTGATTGCAAGGTACTTCTTACACATTTGGGCCCCTAAATTGCCAGGGCAGTATAACTACGCCACAAGTGACCCCATTTTGGAAAGAAGACACCCCAAGGTATTCCGTGGGGGGCATGGCGAGTTCCTAGAATTTTTTTTTTTTTGTCACAATTTAGCGGAAAATTATGATTTTTCTTTTTTTTTCTTTTTTCCTTACAAAGTCTCATATTCCACTAACTTGCGACAAAAAATAAAAAATTCTAGGAACTCGCCATGCCCCTCACGGAATACCTTGGGGTGTCTTCTTTCCAAAATGGGGTCACTTGTGGGGTAGTTATACTGCCCTGGCAATTTAGGGGCCCATATGTGTGAGAAGTACTTTGCAATCAAAATGTGTAAAAAATGCCCTGCAAAATCCGAAAGGTGCACTTTGGAATATGTGCCCCTTTGCCCACCTTGGCAGCAAAAAAGTGTGACACATCTGGTATCGCCGTACTCAGGAGAAGTTGGGCAATGTGTTTTGGGGTGTCATTTTACATATACCCATGCTGGGTGAGAAAAATATCTTGGTCAAATGCCAACTTTGTATAAAAAAATGGGAAAAGTTGTCTTTTGCCAAGATATTTCTCTCACCCAGCATGGGTATATGTAAAATGACACCCCAAATCACATTCCCCAACTTCTCCTGAGTACGGCGATACCAGATGTGTGACACTTTTTTGATGCCAAGGTGGGCAAAGGGGCACATATTCCAAAGTGCACCTTTCGGATTTCACCGGTCATTTTTTACAGATTTTGATTGCAAAGTACTTCTCACACATATGGGCCCCTAAATTGCCAGGGCAGTATAACTACCCCACAAGTGACCCCATTTTGGAAAGAAGACACCCCAAGGTATTCCGTGAGGGGCATGGCGAGTTCCTAGAATTTTTTATTTTTTGTCGCAAGTTAGTGGAATATGAGACTTTGTAAGGAAAAAAGAGAAAAAAAAAAAAATCATCATTTTCCGCTAACTTGTGACAAAAAATAAAAAATTCTAGGAACTCGCCGTGCCCCTCACGGAATACCTTGGGGTGTCTTCTTTCCAAAATGGGGTCACTTGTGGGGTAGTTATACTGCCCTGGCAATTTAGGGGCCCAAATGTGTGAGAAGTACCTTGCAATCAAAATGTGTAAAAAATGGCCTGCAAAATCTGAAAGGTGCACTTTGGAATATGTGCCCCTTTGCCCACCTTGGCTGCAAAAAAGTGTCACACATCTGGTATCGCCGTACTCAGGAGAAGTTGGGGAATGTGTTTTGGGGTGTCATTTTACATATAACCATGCTGGGTGAGAGAAATATCTTGGCAAAAGACAACTTTTCCCATTTTTTTATACAAAGTTGGCATTTGACCAAGATATTTTTCTCACCCAGCATGGGTATATGTAAAATGACACCGCAAAACACATTCCCCAACTTCTCCTGAGTACGGCGATACCAGATGTGTCACACTTTTTTGCTGCCAAGGTGGGCAAAGGGGCACATATTCCAAAGTGCACCTTTTGGATTTCACCGGTCATTTTTTACACATTTTGATTGCAAAGTTCTTCTCACACATTTGGGCCCCTAAATTGCCAGGGCAGTATAACTACCCCACAAGTGACCCCATTTTGGAAAGAAGACACCCCAAGGTATTCTGTGAGGGGCATGGTGAGTTCCTAGAATTTTTTTTTTTTTGTCGCAAGTTAGTGGAATATGAGACTTTGTAAGAAAAAAAATAAAAAATAAAATCATCATCATTTTCCGCTAACTTGTGACAAAAAATAAAAAGTTCTATGAACTCACTATGCCCATCAGCGAATACCTTAGGGTGTCTACTTTCCGAAATGGGGTCATTTGTGGGGGTTTTCTACTGTTTGGGCATTGTAGAACCTCAGGAATCATGACAGGTGCTCAGAAAGTCAGAGCTGTTTCAAAAAGCGGAAATTCACATTTTTGTACCATAGTTTGTAAATGCTATAACTTTTACCCAAACCATTATTTTTTTGCCCAAACATTTTTTTTTTATCAAAGACATGTAGAACAATAAATTTGGCGAAAAATTTATATATGGATGTCGTTTTTTTTGCAAAATTTTACAGCTGAAAGTGAAAAATGTCATTTTTTTGCAAAAAAATCGTTACATTTTGATTAATAACAAAAAAAGTAAAAATGCCAGCAGCAATGAAATACCACCAAATGAAAGCTCTATTAGTGAGAAGAAAAGGAGGTAAAATTCATTTGGGTGGTAAGTTGCATGACCGAGCGATAAACGGTGAAAGGAGTGTAGTGCCGAAGTGTAAAAAGTGGCCTGGTCATGAAGGGGGTTTCACCTAGCGGGGCTGAAGTGGTTAAAAAACTTGTGTCTTAAAGCGAGAGGCACAAACAACCTCCCAGGAGGACAAAGATCAGGAGCCTCTGACTGGGCTGCCTGCACCTCTGCCTCCAATTCAGGAAAAAGAGCAGAGACCACCACACCTTCAGCCAAAATGGGACCCGGGTCTTCAAAATTCCCGCCTCCCGGAAAACAACGTGACAGGGCATCTGCCTTCACATTCTTAACTCCAGGGCGGAACGTGCCAACAAAATTAAACCTAGAAAAGAACAAAGACCATCTGGCCTGTCTCGGGTTCAGACGCTTGGCTGACTCCAAGTAGGCCAGATTTTTATGGTCAGTAAATACAGTAATAGGGTGTCTGGCTCCCTCTAGCCAATGGCGCCATTCCTCAAAAGCCAACTTGATGGCCAACAATTCCCTATCTCCCACATCGTAATTTCTCTCTGCGGAGGAGAGTTTTCTTGAGAAAAAGGCACACGGTCGCCAATTGGCAGGAGAGGAACCCTGAGACAAGACCGCCCCCACACCCACCTCAGAAGCATCAACCTCAACTATGAAGGGTAAAGAAACATCAGGTTGCACCAAGATGGGAGCGGAAGCAAAACTCTCCTTGATATCAGAAAAAGCCTTACGCGCCTCTACTGACCAAGAAGAAAAATATACCCCCTTTCTGGTCATATCAGTGAGTGGTTTAACAATAGAAGAATAATTCAAAATGAACTTCCTGTAATAATTGGCAAAGCCCAAAAAACGCATCAGCGCCTTCTGATTCTCAGGAAGCTCCCACTCAAGCACAGCGCGGACCTTCTCGGGGTCCATGCGAAAACCAGAAGCGGAGAGAAGAAACCCCAGAAATTGAATTTCTGGAACCGCAAACACACATTTTTCCAGTTTCGCATATAATTTATTCTCCCGCAGGATGAGCAAGACCTGACGTAAATGTTCCTTATGAGTTTTGAAATCGGGAGAAAAAATCAAAATGTCATCCAAATACACCAATACAAATTTTCCCATCAAATGATAAAAAATGCTGTTCACGAAATGCTGAAAAACGGCTGGGGCATTCATCAAACCAAAAGGCATAACCAAATTTTCAAAATGGCCCTCAGGGGTATTGAAGGCCGTCTTCCATTCGTCCCCTTCTCTGACCCTGACCAGGTTGTATGCCCCTCTTAAATCTAATTTGGAAAAGACTTTAGCCCCAACAACCTGGTTAAATAGGTCCGGGATCAGAGGAAGCGGATAAGGGTCACGAATTGTGATATTGTTCAGCTCCCTGAAATCCAGACAAGGTCTTAAAGAACCATCTTTTTTCTTAACAAAAAAAAAACCAGCGGCAACAGGTGACTTCGAGGGTCGTATGTGTCCCTTTCTCAGACTCTCAGAGATATAAGCACGCATAGCGATCCTCTCAGGTTGGGAAAGATTGTATAAACGAGATTTAGGCAGCTTGGCGTCTGGGATGAGATTAATAGGGCAATCGTACTCCCTGTGCGGGGGCAAATCCTGAACTCCACTCTCAGAGAAGACATCCGAAAATTCAGAGAGAAAAGATGGTACAGTCTTAGTAGCAACCTCAGAAACAGATGTCATGAGGCAATTCTCTCTGCAAAAGTCACTCCAACCATTTATTTGCCTCGCTTGCCAATCAATGGTGGGGTTATGCTTAGTGAGCCAGGGCAGCCCCAACACCAGAGGGGTAGGTAAACCGCTAAGGACGAAACATGACACATCCTCAACATGAGCATCACTTACAATTAAACGGATATTGTGAACTATGCCCTTTAATGATTTTTGAGAAAGTGGAGCGGAATCGATAGCAAAAACAGGAATATCCTTTCTCAAAGTGCGCACCTGGAAACCATGAGTTATCGCAAATTGATTATCAATGAGATTAACCGCTGCTCCACTATCCACAAAAATCTCACAAAAAATGTTCTTGCTCTCTAGCGACACCCTAGCCGGCAGGACAAAACGGGAACTACAAGCAAATGGAAAACCTTCAATTTCCGCCTCAACCCTGCCAATAGTAACAGACGGAACATTTTTAAAAGTTTTTTTCCTGTTTGTTTCTTTATTACTCCCAGAAAACTGCCTGAATCTCCTAGAGGGTCAAATATTTGCCAAATGATTTATACCTCCACAACAAAAACAAACCCTCCCATGCGAGCTGAATCTTCTATTGTCAGAAGCAATCAACCCCAGCTGCATGGGCTCCTGCTCAGAAGGGGCTGACGGCGACTGAGACCCCTGCGCACAGAACGGGACCGCTGCACTGTCCTGGGACTCAGTATGACAGGAAGGGGACATCTCTCCTCTCTCTCTAAGACGCCTGTCAATACGAACGGCCTGAGACATAGCAGAGTCCAAAGAAATAGGCCTCTCATGAAAGGCAAATGCATCTTTCAATCCCTCTGAAAGACCATGGCAAAATTGACTTCGGAGTGCAGCATCATTCCAACCAGTATCAACTGCCCATCTCCGAAATTCTGAGCAGTATATTTCTGCGGATTGTTTACCCTGGCATAATAGACGTAGTTTAGACTCAGCCAGAGCAATACGATCCGGATCATCATATATCTGACCCAGGGCTAAAAAGAATTCATCCACTGAACGGAGAGGCCGTGCCCCCTCCGGCAGCAAAAAGGCCCAGGACTGAGCGTTACCTCTGAGCAGCGATATAATGATCCCCACCCTCCGTTCCTCATCACCAGAGGAGTGGGGAAGAAGGCGAAAATGGAGTTTGCAAGCCTCTCTAAAACGCACAAAATTCTCACTACCCCCGGAGAACGTATCCGGGAGCGAGATCTTAGGCTCAGAACAAACTCCATGAACGCAAGCTGAACCGGTCACTTGAAGCTGAGAAAAAGTCTTACGGAGATCAGCTACCTCCAATGAAAGACCCTGGAAGCGTTCAGCCAAAAGTGAAACCGGATCCATGCTTGAGACGGTTACGGCGGCTTATAATGTCACGGACGGTGTACAGGAAACAAGGCAAAGCAACATGTATAAATGACTCGCTGGATCCAAAAGCTAAGGAACCAAGGGAGACCCCTGCAGGAGACCTGGCACTTTCCCTGGCTGCTCAGCCTATGCAAAGATCCTAATGGTGGAGGTTTGCATATCCACGAACCTTGACTATAAAGCCCTGAGCACCCTACAATAGTGAGGGGACACGACCACCGGCTCCCTACACAAGATACGGAGGGAGTCAGGGTCACCTGGAATCCAGCAAACAGAAAATAAACGATAAAGGTACAACACTTAGCTTTGTAGCAGACAGGAGAACAAGGTCAGCATGCACACACACTCCAGGAAGAAGTATAAGCCGCCCAGAAAAGCCTTCTGGGGAGGAATTTAAAGGGAAGCAATTAGTCCAACACATGACAGCTGAGAGAGGCTAACGAGAGGAGGAACTGAATACCACAACACAGAAACTCAAGGAGGAGGTTCTGAAAGGCCTCTGTCAGAGCTTCTCAGCTGTCTGGTTGTGACAATATGCTAGTTTAATTATTGTATCACCTCCGTCAGATCGGGCGTCATAGTCAATCTCCAGTGTTGTGCAATTACCTTACGCATGGCTGTTAAGAAATGAGAAACCAGCCAACATATAGATGTGGGAATTAGCACCAAACCTTTCCCTAAAATGGGCAATTCTTGCTTTAAGGAGAGGGGATTGTCTGTAATCTCTGCAAGAAGGTCCAAGACTGTGGACCATAAAGGAAAGACAGGTGGACAAAGCCACCACATATGTGATGGTGTGCCTCTAGCTCCACATTGTCATCAGCAAGCAGGAAAGTACAAGGGGATGATATGTGCTAATATATCCGGGGTCAAATACCACTGCAACTAAATCTTTCTATTTTGTTCCGCATGTTTAATACAATGAGAACACTTATCAGACCAATACAAAGCTGACTTCAAGGCCTCCACAGAAAAGGATTTATTAATCTCATGCTCACATTTAACCATGAATGGGTCTTTGCCATTGGCTAAGGGGGATAATAAAGCAGTATAAATAATAGATAAAACTTTGTGAAAGGGACCTCTATTACAAAGTAGGAGATGAATAGCTGTAGCGTAATGTGCAACATTAATAACCGGTATAGAAGCAAGAAAGTGCCTAAAACAAAGACATTGATAGAATACCAAGTAAGTGATGGAAAAAGTTGCATGTAGGGTCTCACACTCCACTAATTTAGATGGCTAATACAGATGATTAATGGTATGAATTCTCTGGGCCATCTATGAGCAAAGAATAAGGTGTGGCACGTGATATTCCAACACAGCTAGGGAAAAAATCCAAGATATTAAAGGGAGACGGGCAAAAACTTAAGCAAGTAATCCCAGGTATAAAAAGTGGCTTGCATTGTGAGCAAGGGGAGGTGATGAGTCATTTTCCTCATTGTGCGAGATGCAAGTAAGGTTTTAGGAGACTGTCTTCTGACAAAGGATTCTTTAATATGTCACCACTTCTGGGGACTACATGCACAGGTAGACTGAAAACTTAAAATGGCCCTGGAAAAAATACTAAAAGTGGCCCTGTTTTGCAGTTAGGTCCAAATTGATGGAAGGCAGGGCCAGCAATACCATATTGTGGCATATTATGCAACCCAAACAGAGTCAAATACCACAGTCCATCAGAAAATACTTCCAGCAGCAAAAAATATATTCCCCAAAACTTCCACTGGCTAGTCATGAGTAGGGCAATAGCCCATCTGGAAGTTTCGAAATTTCCCTGTAAGGTCTATGGCCAATCCGCCCCTGACTACATGGCTGCCACCATTCCTGAGTCTGATCAATCAAACTGGCCATATATTTGTATTAATTGGGCACCCCTAACCCTCAGTTTTTATAGATAGAAGGGAATCAGTAGGATCAGTAAGCGAAAGAACCACATCATCTGCGTATAGGCCAATGGTGTGAACCTGTGAGCCCACTCTGATTCCTGAAATTTTCAGAATAGTTGTAAAAGTTCACTGGGTAAGTAGGTGCCTTTCTTAGTTTGGGCAAAGTGACAGTGGTGGCCTGTCAGGATGCCCGACTTAGATTCAAAATTGTAGCCTGCAGATTTACGCTGGACCTCCCTCTGTCAGCTCTCAGTCATCCAAAAACTAATCAATCTTAGCAGCCACTAGTGATGGCCTTGTGGTTCGCCCGGCGGTCGGTTCATAGCAAACTTTGCGCGTTCACGATCCGCCGAACAAGCAAACATATGGCGATGTCCGCGAGTGCCATATTCTTGCATTGTGCCAAACTTTGACCCATGACACATCCATCAGGTGGGACAGGACAGCCAATTGAGACGTTTCAGCACATGGACACAACCACAACCCTATAACAGAACACAATCTGGCAGCCATTTTACATTATGTGTTTTGCCAGTGTAGGGAGAGGTTGCATTTTGGAGCAGGGACAGGCTGTTAGGAACTAATAGGGCCACAAAAGTCCTTTTAAGGACTGGTAATGTTGTGCTATCGATAGGTGTGATACACAGAGGGGTGTTATATACTTATAATATACTTTCTAACATAGAAAGTATATTGTAGTGCATTTGTATGCTTCCAGAAAATACTGATTGAGGGCTGCAATTTATCAGCTTCCACAAAATAGTGATTGAGGTTTTCTATATACCTGTGTCCACAAAATTACTGTTTGAGGGTTATATACCAGCTTTAACTAACAACTGATCGAGGCCTGCTATATATCAGCTTCCACAAAATAGTGATAGAGGTTTTCTATATACCTGAGTCCATAAAATTACTGCTTGAGGGTGATATACCTGCTTCAACTCACAACTGATTGAGGCCTGCCATATATCAGCTTCCACAAAATAGTGATAGAGGTTTTCCATATACCTGCGTCCACAAAATTACTGCTTGAGGGTGATATACCAGCTTCAACTAACAACTGATTGAGGCCTGCCATATATCAGTTTCCACAAAATAGTGATAGAGGTTTTCCATATACCTGCTTCCACAAAATACATATTGCTAGTTTTGATATACCTGCTTCAACTAACAACTGGTTGAGGCCTGCCATATATCAGCTTCCACAAAATAGTAATAGAGGTTTCCATATACCTGCGTCCACAAAATTACTGCTTGAGGGTGGTATACCAGCTTCAACTAACAACTGATTGAGGCCTGCCATATATCAGCTTCCACAAAAAAGTGATAGAGGTTTTCCATATACCTGCGTCCACAAAATTACTTTTTGAGGGTGATATACCAGATTCAACTAACAACTGATTGAGGCCTGCCATATATCAGCTTCCACAAAAAAGTGATAGAGGTTTTCCATATACCTGCGTCAACAAAATTACTTATTGAGGGTGATATACCTGCTTCAACTAACAACTGATTGAGGACTGCCATATATCAGCTTCCACAAAATAGTAATAGAGTTTTCCATATACCTGCGTCCACAAAATTACTGCTTGAGGGTGATATACCAGCTTCAACTAACAACTGATTGAGGCCTGCCATATATCAGCTTCCACAAAATGGTGATAGAGGTTTACCATATACCTGCATCCACAAAATTACTGCTGGAGGGTGATATACCAGCTTTGACTGACAACTGATTGAGACATTCCATATATCAGCTTCCACAAAATAGTCATAGAGGTTTTCCATATACCTGCATCCACAAAATTACTGCTTGAGGGTGGTATACCAGCTTCAACTAACAACTGATTGAGGCCTTCCATATATCAAAAGAAAATCACAGGACTAAATTGCTATAGTCAAGGCCCTGTATTCATATCGGTGACTAAACATAAAAAGACAATTCACATGAGATAGGTGACCGAAATGAAAACAACATTTATTATAAATGTATATGAAATGATTCACAAAATTATCTGCAATCACACAAGAAAGTACAGATGGTAATTGGCTTACCAAAAATCTAAGGTGTTCCAAAAAAGATAAAGCACAGGAGCACAGGGGTATATAGGATAGGATAGTAATATTGGGGAGACAAAGGTACTGGGTCTATGACCGTATATACAGTCAGGTCCATAAATATTGGGACATCGACACAATTCTAACATTTTTGACTCTATACACCACCACAATGGATTTGAAATAAAACGAACAAGATGTGCTTTAACTGCAGACTGTCAGCTTTAATTTGAGGGTATTTACATCCAAATCAGGTGAACGGTGTAGGAATTACAACAGTTTGCATATGCGCCTCCCACTTGTTAAGGAACCAAAAGTAATGGGACAATTGGCTTCTCAGTTGCTCCATGGTCAGGTGTGTGTTTATTTTCTCATTATCCCAATTACAATGAGCAGATAAAAGCTCCAGAGTTCATTTCAAGTGTGCTACTTGCATTTGGAATCTGTTGCTGTCAACTCTCAAGATGAGATCCAAAGAGCTGTCACTATTAGTGAAGCAAGCCATCATTAGGCTGAAAAAACAAAACAAACCCATCAGAGAGATAGAAAAAACATTAGGCATGGCAAAACAACTGTTTGGAACATTCTTAAAAAGAAGGAATGCACCGGTGATCTCAGTAACACCAAAAAAAAAACGGTAGACCACGCAAAACAACTGTGGTGGATGACCAATGTTATGCAATGGCCAAGTCAATCACCTGACCTGAATCTGATTGAGCATGCATTTTACTTTCTGAAGACAAAACTGAATGGAAAATGCCCCAATAACAAACAGGAACTGAAGACAGTTGCAGTAGAGGCCTGGCAGAGCATCACCAGGGATGAAACCCAGCGTCTGGTGATGTCTATGCGTTCCAGACTTCAGGCTGTAATTGACTGCAAAGGATTTGCAACCAAGTATTAAAAAGTGAAAGTTTTATTTATGAATATTATTCTGTCTCATTACTTTTGGTTCCTTAACAAGTGGGAGGCACATATGCAAACTGTTGGAATTCCTACACCGTTCACCTGATTTGGATGTAAATACCCTCAAATTAAAGCTGACAGTCTGCAGTTAAAGCACATCTTGTTGGTTTCATTTTAAATCCATTGTGGTGGTGTATAGAGCCAAAAATTTTACATTTGGGTCGATGTCCCAATATTTATGGACCTGACTGTATCTCCCTAAATCTAACTCCTAAATCCCCACTCTCAAAGTGTCCCTATCTCTCCCTCTCCAGAGGCGATAGTGACTGCCCAGCTTTGTCGAGATAGCTCAGGAAAGGGAAAGAAGGAAAACACCAAATCATCAGGGGACCAATATGGAAGGTGATGTTATAGCTCCAAAACCAAGTTTAAACAATATATTTTAGGTAAGTTTAAAGCGATGATCAGTCAATAAACAAAGTCTACTTAGCTGTCCATAGGTTCCAGAGTATGAGTCAGCCGTAGAAATTCAGCAAAGGTGCTGCATATGGCAGTACATGGAATGGCATTCCGCGTGTATCAGCAGCCATATACCTGCGTCCACAAAATTATAGTGATAGAGATTTTCCATATATCTGCATACACAAAATACAGATTGCGGGTTTTGATATATCTGCTTCAACTAACAACTTATTGAGGCCTGCCATATATCAACTTCCACAAATACTGCTCTTCTCTAGGGACTTTGGCACAGGGTAATTTTAAAAATGACAGGCAGAGGAAGAGGCAGGCTGTTCTGCAGGGGTGCAAGGGGTCGGGCAGATGCAACAGGCCGGAGCCTAAGTGAGAAGAAGTGGGCGATTATGTCAAAGGACGCACCAGAGTTGGTTGAGTGGCTCACTCAGCCTTCCACTTTTGCACCCTCCTCATCCTCTGTATCTGCACCCTCCTCACTCTCTGCTGTGTGCACCCCCAAAGACACCACCACCACCATAGCCCCTCAAGTCAGAGGAATTATTCTCCCATCCATTCCCAGTCCTTACCGTTGCGCAGCCATTCTTGGCATCGGATGAGGAAGAAGAGATAGCAACGGCCGCCACCCAGTGGCCTGATGACAGTACCAAGATCAGCACAAGGAGGGTGGTCCCTGCTGTTGCTGCCTAATCCAAGATCTCTAATGTCAGTAGTGGTGAAGGTGACGATGATGACGTGTCGATGGACGTCACGTGGTTGCCCACAAGAGAGGTAGAGGAGGGGAGTTCAGAGGGAGAGACGAAGCAGGAGATAGGGAGGAGAAGCAGGCAGAACTCGCAGTACACAGGAGGCAAAAAGCAGTCTGCAAATCTGGAGCGAGCCATCCACCATGCACGGTCATATCTTGAGCTCCCAGGACGTCGGCACATGGCTCCGCAGTGTGGGCTTTTTTTAATGTGTCAGCTGCTGACAATAGTGTTGCCATCTACAGCCTGTGCTGTCAATGCATAAGTCGCGGTAGGCCCAACACTCACCTAGCGATGACCACCTTAAAAAGGCACCTGGTCTCCCATCACTGAGCCCAATGGGAGCAACGCTGTCAGAACCGACACAGCCACACTCCTGGCGCTCCACATCCTGCCTCTTCTCCTTCTCCTCTTTCCTCCTTTTTGTCCTCTATTCCACCTTCCACCGTGCCATTGTCGCGTTCATCTGGCACAAGGCAGGCTTCCGTGGCCCAAATGTTTGAGCGTAAAAAGAAATTATGACTCTGGATAATCCTCTTGCCCAACGGCTGATCGCTGGCTTGTCGGAACTGCTAGCCCGTCAACTACTGCCTTATAAATTGGTGGACTCGGAGGCCTTTAGAAAATTTGTGGCCATTGGCACACCACAATGGAAGGTCCCCGGAAGGAAATATTTCTCCCAGAAGGGCATCCCTGAACTATATGGCCACGTTCAGTGGCAAGTTAATATATAAATTTTACTTTTTAGAATTAGTGATTTTTAAAAATACCTTTATTAGTGATTATCTGGGTATAGGTATGTATATACCAACAGAGTGTGCTACAATTTCACAAGAATTTGTATATATATATTTCTTATGACCGGGGAGTAGTAGCCCCTACACATAACATTTACTAGTGATACAATTAATGCAGTCGGAACAATTAATAGATCAGCTACAAGTGATTAATTTATCAGAGTATAGCCTGACCCCGACTGAGATCAACTTACTCCAAAAGGGTCTGTCCTTTGTACCAACAACCAAACACGATACCTTTACCTGGGTAAAGGACTTGAATTTGTTTGCCAGAAAGTTGAAATGGCATAAATTCTTCAAAAATTATAATAAAAAAACTTGTTTGGACTTGGGAATCAGCCAAGATGACTTCCCAGACTTTCAAAATCTATTGGATCTCTGTGAAGAGGGAACGAGGGTCCCAGGAAGGGGTCCTTTTACAGAATTACGGCCACGAAGCACCAGACTGCCACCGCCTGTCAGTACCGAACATATTGATATCTTTTTACGCCTCGTTATTGCTGATATCGAGGGAATACATGACATGCCCCTCAATTCAAATCTTTCGGCACCTGAGTTTCGGGCTCTGAAGGATCTGGAAAAGAACAAGGAACTGATCATTAAACAATCAGATAAAGGTGGCAATCTGGTGCTTCTGGACCATCATAAATACCAGTTAATGTGTATGACATTACTGAATGACAAAAATAACTATAAAAAATCCCTGTGGACCCAACTGAGGTATTTCTCACCGAACTTGCGGGAGTCCTCGGTCAGGGCCTTCAACAGGGCGTCATCAGTAAAACTGAATTTGATTTCCTCCTTCCAAAAACCCCTCAAACGGCCACTTTTTACTGCCTCCCTAAAATTCATAAGGGGATACACCCCCTAAAAGGACGTCCCATTGTATCGGGCATTGATTCATTGACACATCACGGTGGAATCTAACTTGACAAAGTACTCCGTGAGTTTGTCTCTAGTCTACCATCATTCACCCGTGATACGATGGACTTTCTCCGTAAAATCGAAACCCTCACGATAAACCCGAAAAGTATCCTGGCAAGCATTGATGTGGAATCGCTTTACACCTCGATTCCACACGATAAGGGAATCATTGCCGTAAATTACTTCCTCAATACGAGAGGAACTCAGTTTTCTACACATAATTGTTTTATTTTACAACTGCTGGAATATATCCTCACTCATAATTTTTTCATGTTTAACGGCTGTTTCTACCACCAGCTCAGGGGGACCGCAATGGGGAATTCCTGTGCCCCCACTTATGCGAATCTCCTCCTGGGCTGGTGGGAGGACACTGTCGTTTTCCCTGATCAGCCCCCCTGGTGGAGCGAAAACATCTCTTTTTGGACTCGTTATATAGACGATGTTTTTTTGATCTGGGAAGGTAGTATTCCAGCTTTCCACAGTTTTATTGACAACCTCAATCATAATGACATTGGCCTGAGTTTCACCTACGAAACCCAATTGGAACGGATCACCTTTTTGGACGTAGTGGTCACCAAGGTGGAGGGTACTTTGAATACCTCGGTTTTCCGTAAGCCTACGGCAACCAACAGTATCCTCCACTGGGAGAGCCACCATCCTACTGCGGTCAAAAAGGGGATCCCAAGGGGACAATACCTGCGAGTCCGCAGGAATTGTTCCTCGGGTTATAACTTCTATCAAGAGTCAGGAAAACTCAGGAAGAGGTTGAGAGAAAGAGGGTATCCACCCAAGATCCTCAAGGACTCCTTTCAGTTCGCAGAGTCAAAGAGGAGAGAAGAACTTTTAATACCTAAAACAAGAGACCTTGATGACAACTTGATACGTCTCATCTCCACTTTTGACTCTGGGAACAGGGAGGTGGTCTCGATACTGAGAAGACACTGGGCAATTCTAACCATGGACCCCGACCTTACACAGGCAATTGGGGATTATCCTCAGGTAACATACCGTAAAGGAAGAAGCCTACGAGACCGACTAGTCCACAGCCACTATGACGGCCCAGAAAGGGAGGGCACTTGGTTGGATCGCAGGCCACTCTGTGTTTTCAAGTGCGGTTCCTGCAAGGCCTGCAACTTTATTAATTCATCCAAAACAATAATTTGCTCAGTGACTCAATTTGTGGTTCGTGACTTCGCCAATTGCAAAACCAAAGGCGTAGTCTATATTTGCCAGTGTAGTTGCCCTTTGGACTACATTGGCAAAACTAAGAGGGAATTACGGAGAAGAATCTGTGAACACCTAAATGACATCAAAAAATTAAAAGATACTCCAGTGGCCAATCATTTTAATAGTTGCCATCAAGGCGATATAAGGTTGGCTCGTTTTTCGGTTCTGGAGGTGGTCCCTTTTCCTGAGAGGAGGGGTGACTGGGATAGAAGGATTCTCCAAAAAGAGTCCTCTTGGATTTATCGTTTCCAATCCCAGTCCCCCCTTGGACTCAATGAAAGACTAAACTTTGCTTGCTTTATTTAATTACCCTCCCTGTCTGGGGCAATTTTTACTTTCCTCAGCAAATTCTTTACTGAATTATTGGTATGTGACCCAGGGCTTCTGTGCCTATCAGTGCGAAAAGCACTATATGACTAATGGGTTAAAAATGATCGATTACCTTTATCTTCAAATACTACATAGGACCTCTCAATTTTAATGAAACTATCATTGAGACAGGTTTATATGTTCTTCACATCATGATCTATATTTCTCATTAGTATCTTTGGTTCATTCTGTGATACTTTTTCTTTAGGGGGGCTGACAATGAGGGCCTTTTATGCGTCCAGGTACCGTGATACATTCCTCACCCGAGGATTCTATTATCGTTAGCTCCCAATTTTATATATAATAAATCTATACTGGCCTCTTCCCATTCCTGCAATCAGCTGTTGCGTTAATCTGCATTGAATGCCAGCCACAGTCGCCCTCCGGCGCCGGCATCGAGCCATATGCGGCTCACGATGCGTTCCACGGCGCCGGAAGTGACGTAAGACGCGGAGGCCCAATGCGTTCCACCATGCGTTCCAGGAAACCGGAAGTGTGCCTCCGGCGTCCGGAAATTGGAATCGGTCCCTATAAATGGGCTGCGATTCCAATGACACGGTACCTGGGCCTAAAACAGGCTACTGGGGGAGACTTTGCCAGCACCATCCTCATGTAAGTCCTCAAAGTCTATCTTAGTGTTCTTACAATGACTTTTACTTAGAGTTGTGGTGACTTTTTGACCTAAGCGTCCTCCTCATACTTTTATTTACATCCTTCTAGGTTTATCCCTTATGGCTGTAATTATCATGCCCTCTGGTAATGTTCTATCCACGCCTTCCCTATTGAACATCGGTAGCTAAGTATCGCTTCATTTTCACCATCTATATCATTAATCACATCTACATCTTAATTGGACTCTGTTCGTTTTTTTATCTACCTCCTGATGAGCCTGATTGTATACAGGCGAAACGCGTCGTGGTATATATGTATTAAGATGTGCATAATTTAAAAACGTGCGTATTGTACTCGTGAGTGGGATGGTGATTTCCGTATTATCTGAAACTCTCTCTCACTCCTATAATATAATTGTGAATCTCATCCTTATTTTTCTAATCCTCTGGAAGGGGTAGGTGGTGACCCCATCTACACTTAACCACCCTCCATTCCTGATTTATCGTTATTTTAATATTTTTCCCTGGCTAGGGTCAACCTAGGGATTTGTTTAGTTTTTAGGTTCGGGGACAGGGAACCTCCACCATCAGGGGGTCACCCTGGGCTGAGCAGTCTTTTGAGGGCCTTGTAGGGTAAGCAGTTTGTCTGCCCTGCCCCTTCTCTCAGACCTTGTCTCACTACTATCTATTATCTTTATTAATAATTTGACTGGATCCTCGAACTTCCTAAACCTACTGACGTATTGTATCACTAGTAAATGTTATGTGTAGGGGCTACTACTCCCCGGTCATAAGAAATATATATATACAAATTCTTGTGAAATTGTAGCACACTCTGTTGGTATATACATACCTATACCCAGATAATCACTAATAAAGGTATTTTTAAAAATCACTAATTCTAAAAAGTAAAATTTATATAAACCCCATGTGATAATAAAATCTAATAAAAATCTAATTACTAGGCAACTGCAAGTTAATATATCTCTGACAGTGTCGGTGCCAAGATACATCTGACCACAGACACGTATTCTAGCAAACACGAGTAAAGAAGGTACATAACTTTTACTGCCCACTGGGTGAACCTTCTGACGGCCATCAAGTATGTAACCCGTGGCACCTGTGTGGATTTGGTGTTAACGCCACAGATTTGGCATGCAGGCCGGCCTCTTCTTATCCTCCTCCTACTCCATCCTACATCTCCTCCTCGGCTAACTCCTCCTTTTCTTCTGCTACAATCTCTTCCACTGCACCCACCAGGCTCGCCAGAACCTATTCAGCATGCCAGGTGAGACGTTGCCATGCTGTGCTGCGACTGTTTTGCCAGGAAGCCAAGAGCAACACCGCTTTCAGCTGTGCGGTGACAGGCCGATCAGTGGCTAACCCCGCTCAATTTGACAGTTGGTAAAGTGGTGTGCGACAATGGTGCCAATCTACTGAGCACGCTGAAACAGGGCAAAATGACACACGTGCCATTTTAGGCACACGTCCTGAACTTAGTCGTGCAGCGATTTGTTGCCAAATACCCCGGGGTCCAGGACATCTTGCGGCAGGTCAGGAAAATCTCTGACCATTTTAGACGCCATCTTGTATATGCTTTATAGGCTGCTCCAGCAGAAATGTGCCGTTAACGACTATCTATACGAACTCTGCGGCAGGACAGGTTCAGGGGAGCTTGGTTTCTTTTCACTGTGCCAGTGGTTGCTCATGTGCGATGCATGCAGACTTCTGCGGACATTTGATGAGATCACCAAACTGGTCAATCGCAGCCAGGGTGCCATCAGTGACATCGTACATTACGCCCTCTTTCTGGAGCGTGCATTGCATCGTGTCATTGATCAAGCCATCGAGGAGCAGGAGCTGGAAGATGAGGAAGTCGCAATGCTGAATGAATTCCCAGGGGGAGCTACTCCATCTGAGACAAGTCAACAGGAGTCTGAAGAGGAGTCAGAGGAGGATGGTGGCTGCGGGGAGGAGGAGGAGCAAGAAGAGCAGGCTTTAAACTTTTCGGGGATCCCTAGGGTTGTCCGTAGCTGGGGGAAGGAGACTGAGGCTGAAATTCTCCTGGGCGATGAGCAGGAGCCAGGGTGCTCCACCGCTTCCAATTTAGTCCAAATGGGGATTATTGTGCTCCAGTGTTTGAAGAAGGACTACCGTATAAAAAGCATAAAGGTTCAGGACCTGTACTGGTTGGCAACGTACTTAGACCCCCTATACAAACACAAAATGGCAGACATGTTACCAGCATCACAGAGGGCTGTCAGAATGCAGCATTTCCAGGCTTTGCTGCGAGAGATGCTGCATTCTGCTGTTGCGGGCACTGGCAGAGAAATTTCCATCCACAGCGAAACAGGTGCAGGTACCAAAAAGAGGGCGGTTTGAAGATGTTTTGGTCACTTCTGATATGAGATCATTCTTGCAGCCAACGCATCGACAGCCGCCCTCCGGATCCAGCCTCAGGGAACGCCTAGACTGACAGTTGTCCGACTACATCGTGTTAACGGCCGATGTGGACGCTCTGAGAAGCAAGGAACCCCTTGACTACTGCGTGTGCAGGCTTGACCTGTGGCCAGAGCTGGCACAATTTGCCATGGAACTCTTGGCTTGCCCCTCGTTGAGTGTCCTGTCCGAAAGGACGTTCAGCGCAACAGGGGGGATCGTGACTGATGAGCGCACCTGCCTAGCTCACGACAGTGTGGACTACCTCACATTTTTAAAAATGAATGAGGCATGGATCTCAGAGGAATTCAACACCTTATGATGACCACGTGTAATTGAATTTCCTCATGCCAGCCCACACATATCCGCCACAACCCAGAAAAAAGAGTGATCATTGCCTTATGTATATACAGCGGCATAAAAGGCCTTTTATGTCAGGTGAATGCCTCATTTTTGGGGCCTGTACTGGCCGACAGTTACATTTTTATCCTGTGATCGCCTAATGTACCTCCAGCCCCACAGAATCCAAAGTTCTTTGCTGTCAGGTTAATAGCTATTGCCTAATTTTTGGAGGCTGTACTGGCCGACAGTTACATATTTATCCTGTGACCGCCTAATGTACCTCCAGCCACAGAATCCAAAGTTCTTTGCTGTCAGGTTAATAGCTATTGCCTAATTTTTGGAGGCTGTACTGGCCGACAGTTACATATTTATCCTGTGACCGCCTAATGTACCTCCAGCCACAGAATCCAAAGTTCTTTGCTGTCAGGTGAATGCCTATTGCCTAATTTTTGGGGGCTATACTGGCCAACAGTTACATATTTAACCTGTGACCGCCTAATGTACCTCCAGCCACAGAATCCAAAGTTTTTTGCTGTCAGGTGAATGCCTATTGCCTCGTTTTTTAGGCCTGTACTGGCCGACAGTTACATTTTTTATTTCTAGCCACATAATCACACTCTTGTCTCACTCCTCTGCCTCTCATTATGGTGGCGTATGAACCGCATTCACCATAAGGACCTTCTAATGTCATAGGGTCATGTGACTGTGCCCCCCACTCCATACTGTGCCCCTCACCCAGTACTGTGCCCACTTATACCCCCGCATTGTGCCCTCTTACCACACCCTGTGCAGTGCCCCTAGTCATTCACTGTACTGTGCCCTCTTATACCCTTTGATCCGGTCACAGTATGGCGGTGTTATCTAGTCACTGTACAGAGGTGTTGTCTGGTTAATGTATGGCGGTGGTATCCAATAACTGGATGGCCATAACTGTATCCCTTTCCCCGCCCACGCCATCCTTTTTAACAGATGCCTCAGACTGATGCCGTACAGTGGCGTCCGTTCACCATACAGTTCCATGGTAGAAAAAAAAATTACGTTAACGTATGCATTTTTTTTATGGACTCTGCAGGATACAAAACGTGGAGTGCTACACATTTGTATACATCAAACCGATAGGAAATAAAAAATTTCTAGGCTCTAGCAGCGCACATTTTTGAGAGTTTCCCTTTAAGACGCATAAAAATGGCCCCTGATTAAAATACATATTTTTTGTGGGAATTTTTCCAATGATCCCCCTCTGGTATATCACTGTCCATGTTGTGGGACTATATGTGTACTTCTAGTAAGTGTTTGCTGGCTAAAAATATGACCTGAAGGTTTTTCTGCCATTAAAGTGAATGGGGCCCGCCGCGAACTCGAAGTTCGCGAACATTTGATCGCGAACTCGCGTTCGCGAATCGTCCGGGCCGATGTTCATCCATCACTAGAGCCACCACTCATCATATCAGGCTGACGAGACACCATTAAATAACGCCCCAGTACACTCTACGACTCACTAAGCTAACTAGCATTCACAGGTTAATAAATCAATAACGCTTCTTCTAAGGTCATGGAATCGTTAGAACTAGAGGTAGGACAAATCCAATTTTTTTCGAATCCGAATCCGAAAAGATTCTCGAATCTATTGAATCTTTTGAATCTCGAATCCTACGAATCCTGTACATAAGAATTCTGAGAACGTTGTAAGAAACAAAGTGATCCAAACACTTATGGGGGGATCTGTGGATGACACTGCTATTGGGGGATCTGTGGATGACACTGCTATTGGGGGGATCAGTGGATGACACTGCTATTGGGGGGATCTGTGGATGGCACTGTTATAGGGGGGATCTGTGGATGCCACTGTTATGGGGGATCTGTGGATGGCACTGTTATGTGGGGATCTGTGGATGGCACTGTTATGGGGGGAATCTGTGGATGGCACTGTTATGGGGGGAATCTGTGGATGGCGCTGTTATGGGGGATCTGTGGATGGCACTGTTATGGGGATCTGTGGATGGCACTGTTATGGGGGATCTGTGGTCTGCCTTAAAATGTTTTGTATTAAAATATATTTTTGGGCATGCATCCTAGCAACTTCGTATTACCCCCATCCACTCCATCCCAATGTCCCGCACACTTCTGTATCAAACATAGCGAAGGCAATGGCAGGATGGATAGAGTTATCTAATTGCTCCCTGTTACTGAGCTGGGATCGATTTTACTTTGATACTGTAGAATCATATACATGGCCTGAGATTTCAGAAGGAAGGTCGTGGCCCAAATATGGATTAAGCCATGTATTTCTTTGATGTACAGTTGCAAGAAAAAGTATGTGAACCCTTTGGAATGATATGGATTTCTGCACAAATTGGTCACAATATGTGATCTGATCTTCATCTAAGTCACAACAATAGACAATCACAGTCTGCTTAAACTAATAATACACAAAGAATTAAATGTTACCATGTTTTTATTGAACACACCATGTAAATATTCACAGTGCAGGTGGAAAAAGTATGTGAACCCTTGGATTTAATAACTGGTTAAACCTCCTTTGGCAGCAATAACTTCAACCAAAAGTTTCCTGTCGTTGCAGATCAGACGTGCACAACGGTCAGGAGTAATTCTTGACCATTCCTCTTTACAGAACTGTTTCAGTTCAGCAATATTCTTGGGATGTCTGGTGTGAATCGCTTTCTTCAGGTCATGCCACAGCATCTCAATCGGGTTGAAGTCAGGACTCTCACTGGGCCACTCCAGAAGGCGTATTTTCTTTCTGTTTAAGCCATTCTGTTGTTGATTTACTTCTATGCTGTGGGTCGTTGTCCTGTTGCAACACCCATCTTCTGTTGAGCTTCAGCTGGTAGACAGATGGCCTTAAGTTCTCCTGCAAAATGTCTTGATAAACTTGGGAATTCATTTTTCCTTCGATGATAGCAATCCGTCCAGGCCCTGATGCAGCAAAGCAGCCCCAAACCATGATGCCCCCACCACCATACTTCACAGTTGGGATGAGGTTTTGATGTTGGTGTGCTGTGCCTCTTTTTCTCCACACATAGTGTTGTGTGTGTCTTCCAAACAAGTCAACTTTGGTTTCACCTGTCCACAGAATATTTTGCCAGTACTGCTGTGGAACATCCAGGTGCTCTTGTGCAAACTGTAAACCTGCAGCAATGTTTTTTTTGAACAGCAGTGGCTTCCTCTGTGGTATTCTCCCATGAAATCCATTCTTGTTTAGTGTTTTACGTATCGTAGATTTGGTAACAGGGATGTTAGCATATGCCAGATACTTTTGTAAGTTTTTAGCTGACACTCTAGGATTCTTCTGAACCTCATTGAGCAGTCTGCGCTGTACTCTTGCAGTCATCTTTACAGGACGGCCACTCCTAGGGAGAGTAGCAGCAGTGCTGAACTTTCTCCATTTATAGACAATTTGTCTTACCGTGGACTGATGAACAGCAAAGCTTTTGGAGATACTTTTATAACCCTTTTCAGCTTTATGCAAGTCAACAATTCTTAATCGTAGGTCTTCTGAGAGCCCTTTTGTGCGAGGCATCATTCACATCAGGCAATGCTTCTTGTAAAAAGCAAACCCAAAACTGGTGTGTGTTTTTTTATAGGGCAGGGGAGCTGTAACCAACACCTCCAATCTCATCTCATTGATTGGACTCCAGTTTGCTGACACCTCACTCCAATTAGCTCTTGGAGATGTCATTAGTCTAGGGGTTCACATACTTTTTCCACCTGCACTATGAATGTTTACATGGTGTGTTCAATAAAAACATGGTAACATTTAATTCTTTGTGTGTTATTAGTTTAAGCAGACTGTGGTTGTCTATTGTGTTGACTTAGATGAAGATCAGATCACATTTTATGACCAATTTGTGCAGAAATCCATATAATTCCAAAGGGTTCACATACTTTTTCTTGCAACTGTATATCTCAAGATAAGGGTTTTATGTGTGACCTCGGCTGGAGAGGATGCTAGCCTTTTCCTGATCCCTCTAATACTTCTGTTCTGTGAAAGATTTGTGTAGGACCCTAACACTATCTTCAGGTTTTATGATAGGGGGTTTTGGTCTCTGTGAAATGGTTCAATTTTACAGATTTTATGGCTACAATCTCCTGACCTGGCTTTGGGAATGGGACATGGATGAGGTGATGACCCACTAAGGAATGTTAAAGGAGGGGTGTCTACCTCTAACAATAATTTTGATATCTGGATACCTCTATCACCACAACTCCCCCTTTTAGATATGACATGGGATTATAGATACACCCATCAATATCCCAAGCCAGTCTCGACCATTTCTTGCTGGCAGGACAAGCCATGGGCATTGCCGTGATTTCTCCCTTTCTTGTTCTGAAATTACTGTAATGACAAACTCTCAGCAACTTTCCATTATCATTGGCCACCCTGTGTTGGTTAACTAGGGCGGTTGTAATCAGTCACTACCGTGAATCTGCGCCCATACAGGTAAGGCTGCAGCTTCTGCAAGGCCCACACAATGGCCAAGCAATCCTTCTCTACTGTAGCAGCTTCCTGCTGAAGTAGATTATGGGATGTTCCTCCTCCTCTGGATTTACCTGGCTGAGTACTGCACCTAAGCCACATGCGCTGGGGTCAGTCTGTACCACAAATTTGTGGGTAAAGATGGGCTTTGCAAGACTGTTGAGCATGCAAGGGCATTTTTTAGAGCTGCCATAGACTGTTCACGGTCTGGAGTCCAATTTACTATTTGTAGCAACTTCTTTATCATGAGGTCCGTCAGCAGTTTTGCAAGGGTGCTATGGTTAGGAATAAACTTTCTATAGTATCCTGCAGTCCCTAAAAAGGACATCACTTGCTTTTTGGTTTTAGGAGTGGGCCAGGAAACAATAGTGTCTACCTTCACTGGTTCGGGTTTCAGGGTCCCTCCACCCGCTCGGTGTCCAAGGTACTGTACCTCTGTCATGGCAATCTGACACTTTCTAGGCTTGATTCACCAGAGCACCCATGACAGGTGGGTCAGGTGATCCTCCCATGTGTGACTGAACACAGCGATGTCATCCAGGTAAGCTGCAGAAAACCCTTCAAACTCCTTAAGTAGCTGGTTAACCAAGCACTGGAAAGTGGCAGGGTCATTTTACATGTCAATGGGCATTACTACGTATTCATAGAGCCCAAACGGAGTGATAAAGGCGGACCTCTCCTGAACATCTTTGGACATTGGGATCTGGCATTATCCCCTACTCAAGTCCATAATCGTGATGTACTTGGTACTGGCCAGTAAATCATCTATGTGGGGCATCAGGTAAGTATCGAACATGGTGTTGGCTTTCAATTTCCTGTAGTCCCCACAAAAGCAGGTTGTCCGATCCTTCTTTGTGATGAGGACTACAGGTGAGACTCACTCACTATGTGACTTCTGGATCTCCTCTAACTCCCTCTTCTTATGTCAGCCCCAGTTGCGTAGCTACCGGGGAAGCAGCTGCTTAGGGGCCCAAGCTCAGAAGAGGCCCCAAGCAGTACTAGATCATGAAGAAGACAGAGGATGAGGGAAGAATCAAGAAAGCAATTCCGGCACTGGATAAATTTGTCGTTGCGTCGTCTTTATTCTCCATTTCACATTATAGGTTACAAATAATGGACATCACCTCCCACCACCTCCGGTTAGGTTTACATGTTTCAAACTACAATGTTCTTAATCATAACCTTGTGGTGTGTCCGGTTTCAGGGAGTCTTATGGACCTCATCCTCCAATAGACAGGTACACAGGAAAGAAGGCGGAGGGAAAAGCTAATAGTGGGGGAGGGGAACACAGAACAGGTGAGGAAAATAGTAGGAAGGTAGTAAGAGGAGGAGAGAACCACGATGCCTGAGCCGGGCACATCACACCCAAACTCCTGTGACACTAACTCTGTATACAAAATCACATACATTTGTTGCAATAAACATAAATAGACAAGCTAACAAAATTCAGATCAAACTAAAGACCTCTTAATATGTATCCAAACCTAAGGCTATAGTACCCTCTATGTAGTTCCCTCTCTGGGTTAACAGTCATATTACATGACTTGTAAAGTAAGTTCCCAATATCAATTGTTATAAAATAATGCAGTATTTAATACAAGTGCATCAATTCTTTTTTCAAGTTAAGTCCAGATGGAAACCTAGTATTCAGTCTAAAGATCCGATATGCCTCCTGTAACAGGATTTTTTTCTTAATATTGCCTTCTCTTGGAGGAACTGTCACTTTCTCAAAAGTGTGTAAACTATTCATGTTGCGATTGTGTTCCACTATAAAATGGTTAGCTGCATTGGATATGCCTGTTACTAGGGGGTTAACAATGTAATTAAGATGCTCTCGCAACCTTGCCTTGAATTGTCTGCTTGTGCTTCCCACATACATCAGATCACATAAGGTGCATTTTATGGCATAGATCACACCTGTCATATTACAATTAATATGACTTCTGATCGAGAAAGTATCAGTATGTGTGGAATTGTCAAACTCTGTTGTTTGCACATCAAATTTGCAGGTTTTACAGGGGTGTCCCCCACATTTGGTAAATAGCCTGTATTTTAACCAAGTGTCTAATTTTCTTAGGGGTATGAATGAATATTAATGGAGACAGAGAGTTAGCAAGAGTTTTAGGTCTCCTTGAGACAATCTGGCACCCATTTTACCCGTCTTATGTAAGGGCTCATTTCTTTCGGTATGAGATGATGGTTTGATACTATTTTAGCGTGCATATTACTTTTTTATCGCCTGGTATTACACTTTTTGTGATGCAAGGTGACAAAAAATAGCTTTTTTTACACGTTTTTTTTTTTTTCACGGTGTACACCTGAGGGGTTAGTTAATGTGATATTTCAGGTTCTTACGGACACCACGATACCTAATATGTATATATTCTTTTTAGTTATTTATGTTTTACACAATAACAGCATTTTTGCATTTAAAAACAATCATGTTACAGTGTCTCCATATTCTGAGAGCCATAGTTTATTTATATTTTTTGGGTGATATTCTTAAAGGGACTCTGTCACCACTTTCTAACCCCCACTTTTAAAACTATAGTTCTGTCCATGGAGCCCCTGTGATTACAATGGTGTTGTTATATGCGAAATCCGCCGTCTCGTTTTGATAAAAAAAACTTTTATCTAACCTGTCAATCATGAGGATAAGGTGCCCAGGGCGTTTCTCCCGGTCTGAACATGCCGCCCGCCGCCGCCGCCGCCGTTGGTGCACAGCTCCTCCTCTGATCCTTTCAGCGCCGCCTGAATGTGAAGAAATACGCCTCCGGCTCTCCCTCAGTCCCCCCTCCTTTTCTAAAATTTCGCGTGTGCGCACAGGCCTGTGCCTGATGCGCCCGTGCGGACTTTTCGATTCAGCCTCATTGAGCGAAGTGCGCATGGGCATGCGCACTTCGCTCAACCTCCCGATAACGCGAACACTGCCGCACGCGCGGGATCTTAGAAAAGAAGGAGGGGGGACTGAGGGAGAGCTGGAGGCGTATTTCTTCACATTCAGGCGGCGCTAATTCAAGGCAGAGGAGGAGCTGGGCACCAACGCCGGCGGCGGCGGGCGGCATGTTCAGACCAGGAGAAACGCCCTGGGCACCTTATCCTCATGAGTGACAGGATAGATAAAAGTTTTTTTTATCAAAACGAGCCTGCAGATTTCGCATATAACACCACCATTGTAATCACAGGGGCTCCATGGACAGAACTATAGTTTTAAAAGTGGGGGTTAGAAAGTGGTGACAGAGTCCCTTTAAGTAGGGTCAAATTTTTTGCGGGATGAGATGACGGTTTGATTGGTACTATTTTGGGGTGCGTATGACTTTTTGATTGCTTGCTATTACACTTTTTGTGATGTGAGGTGACAAAAAATTGCTTTTTGCACATCGTTTTTATTTTATTGATTTTACGGTGTTCAACTGAGGGGTTAGGTCATATGATATTTTTATAGCGCAGGTCGTTATGGACATAATACCTAATATGTATGCTTTTTTATTTATATAAGTTTTACACAATGATATGATTTTTTAAACAAAAAAAAAATCATGTTTTAGTGTCTCCATAGTCTGAGAGCCATAGTTTTTTCAGTTTTTGGGCAATTGTCTTAGGTAGGGTATAATTTTTGCGGGATGAGATGACGGTTTGATTGCCACTATTTTGGGGTGCATATAACTTTTTGATCGCTTGGTATTACACTTTTTGTAATGTAAGGTGACAAAAAATAGCTTTTTTTACACACTTTTAGGTCATGTGATATTTTTATAGAGCAGGTTGTTACTTTTTTATTTATTTTTTACATTTAACACAATAAAAGCATTTCTGAAACTTAGAGTTGCACTTTTAGTGATGTAAAGTAACAAAAAATGTTTTTAGCACAGTTTTTATAAAAAAAAATTGACAGTGTTCACCTGAGGTATTAGGTCATGTTATATTTTTATAGAGCCAGTTGATACGGACGCGGCGATACCTAATATGTCTACTTTTCATGTTTCTCCTTTTTTACAATTTTTTTTACTTTATTTTGGGGAAGGACGCTTTTTTTTTCTACTTGAAACTTAAAATTTTTTTTATTTGAAAACCTTATTTTTTAAACTTTTTTTAACTTTATTTTTTGTCCCACTCTGGGACTTCAACTTTTTGGGGTCTGTTCCCCTTTACAATGTATTACAATACTTCTGTATTGTAATGCATTGGCTGTAAGTGTATTACCACTGTAATACGCTTACAGCCTGCTTGCCTGTGAGATTCAGGGGGCTCTTTTGCTTACCATAACACACTGCCGGGCGGAAGCTTCTGCCCGGCAGTGTTTTCAGTGATGTCACCGGCTCTGATCGGCGTGCTTTAGCACTGCCCTAGCCGTTTTACAGGCTAGGGCAGCACTAAAGCCATCCCATCAGTGCCGGTGATGTCACCGGGCTTCCTGACAGCCCCATGGAGAGCCCGGTACGTCACGGAAGTCCGGAAAATGCCTTTGCCATGAACTGCTCCGATGCTCAAGTCAGGAGGGGCTGTCTGGGTGAAAATAGAGGTATGTCCTGGTTCAGCTCTGAACCCGGACCACACCTTTAAGTTTGAATGCTGCTGATCTGCTTCAGTCCAGACACAGTGCCAAGAAAAAACATGTCCTTTCTTAGCACAGTTGCAGTTTAAACTGTGGCAGTATTAAATGGAACACGGCCATCAAATTAAAAACACTGTGAGTTATATTCAGAGCTACTGCTGGTGGCTTTTTGGCATGGTTTCCCAGTCAACTTCCTTTGTCAAAAAAGGCCTAGAATGCATTTGAAAAGTCTTCTGACCCTTTCACTTTTTCACGTTTTGTTATGTTGCGACCTTATGCTAAAATAAATAAAATAAAGTTTTCCCTCATCAATCTGCACTCAATACCCCATAGGGCAGTGATGGCTAACCTTGGCACTCCAGCTGTGGTAAAACTATAACTCCCAAGATGCCCCGCTTGCTTGGCTGCCCTCAGAATTCTATAGAAATAAATGGAGCATGCTGGGAGTCGTAGTTTCACCACAGCTGGAGTGCCAAGGTTAGCCATCACTGCCATAGGGGAAGGGGCTACTTTGGGGCCTGAACTCAAAAGGCCCCGTCCAGGCGAAGTACTGAAAGACATAAAGTGACACTGTAGGAAACAGAGTGGCTGACGGGCCTAGTCTGAGGGGACGATCTTGAATAGCCACAGCAGTGTGGGTTGCATGGGAGGAGGAGTTGCAAAGAAGTTGCTTGGGGGGAGGGAGTGGGGGCATTAAAAAAAATTCTGTGGGACCCAGTCATTTCTCTTTACGCCACTGGGTGGAGGCATAGATCTGGAGAAGAGTACAAAAAATCTCTGCTATGCTGAAAGTCCCCAAGAGTACAGTGGTCCCCAAAATGCTAAAAGGGATTGTCCGCTAATTTATATTGATGACCGATCCTCTGGAAAATGTCATCAATATCAGATCGCTGGGGGCTGACTCCTGGCACCTCTGCCTATCAGCTGTGTGAAGAGAAAGCAGCGCTCGTACGATGAATAGGAAGGAGCCGCCCCATTGCAGTGAAGTTGTATTTACACCTGCTTACTACTGCAGTTGCGACAGCGAACAGGTAAACATTGAGGAGAAGACAGTACTCATACAAGCGCTGGTTTCGCTACAAACAGCTGATTGGTGGGGGTGCTGGGAGTCAGCCTCCACCAATCTGATATTGATTACCTATCCTAAAGATAGGTCATCAATATAAAAAAGCAGACAACCCCTTTAAATAGGAAAAATATGGAACAACCAGGACTTCTTCTAGAACTGGCCACCTCACCAAACTAAGTAATCGGGGGAGAAGGCCTTAGTACCATGAAGTCACTCTGGCTGAGCTCCAGAGATCCTGTTTGCAGATGCGAGAAACTTCCAAAAGGTCAACCACTACTGCAGCACTCCACCAATCTGGGATTTATGGCAAAGTGACTAGAAAGAAAACTTTCCTCAATAACAGATACATGAAAGCCCACCTGGTACCTGGGCACTTTTTGGCCTCAATTATAAGTATGACGTCTGGATGAAACCAGGCACTGCTCAGCATCTGACCAATAACTTCCCGACAGTGAAGCATGGTAGTGTGGCATCATGCTGTGGGAGTCTTTTTCAGTGGCTGGGACAGGGAGACTGGTCAGGGTTGAGAGAATGCTGAATGGAGCACAGTACATAGATATTATTAGTGAAAGCCTGATCGAGAGTGCTCTGGACCTCACACTGGGCAGAACCTTCCAACAATACAACAACCCTAAGCACACAACTAAGACAAACAGGATTAGCTTAGGCACAATTCTGTCAATGTCCTTGAGTGGCCCAGCCAGAGCCTTGACTTGAACACAACAGAACATCTCTGGAGAGAACTGAAAATGGTTGTCCTTCAACAAGCTGACAGAGGGAAAGGATCTGCAGAGAAGAATGGCAGAAAATCCTCAAATCTAAGTATGCAAACCTTGTTGCATCATACCAAAGTATGTAATTGCTGCTAAAGGTGCTTCAACTAAGTAGTGAGTAAAATGTCTGCACTATTTAGTTATCTATTTAAATAAATTAGTAAAGATTTCTAACATTCAGATTTTACTTTGTCATTATGGGGTATTGGGAGCAGAATGATAGACGAATATCTTGACTTTTTTGTATTATTTTAGCACAAGGCTGCAATGTGACAAGCACTGAATGCCAAAGGTCACATAACATATAGGGTATCACATCACTGATACCTTGTTTAGTCCTATTCAGTTAATCCAGTAGAGTATTTTTTGGGGAACTCATACTGAGGGAAGCATACTTACCTGCTTCTCAATGCTAGGTCCCGGCCCACCACTGTCTTCACTGTGCTCTTGTCCCCGCATATAAATTCCAGAATGGACAAGATCATGTTAGTGATGTGTCCCCAAGGAGCACGTGACCCAGCAGTAACATGCCATAATACTGCGACATGCAAGTGAAACAACTGACAGGCTGCAATTTTCTACACAACCAGTGAGTGGCTGCATATTGAGACATAGGATACATACAGTGCCGCCCGTAATTATTTATACCCCTGGCAAATTTTGACTTAAAGTTACTTTTATTCAACCAGCAAGTAATTTTCTGACAGGAAATGACATAGGTGTCTCCCAAAAGATAATGATGATGTACAAGAGGCATTATTGTGGAAAAAACATTTCTCAGCTTTTATTTACATTTGAGCAAAAAGTGTCCAGTACAAAATTATTCATACCCTTCTCAATAATCAATAAAAAAGCCTTTATTGGCTATTACAGCAATCAAACGCTTCCTATAATTGCAGACCAACTTTTTGCATGTCTCCACAGGTATTTTTGCCCATTCATCTTTAGCAATAAGCTCCAAATCTTTTAGGTTGGAGGGTCTTCTTGTCATCACCCTGATCTGTAGCTCCCTCCACAGATTCTCAATTGGATTCAAGGACTCTGGCTGGGCCACTCCAAAACATTAATATTGTTGTCTGCTAACCATTTCTTTACCACTTTTGCTGTGTGTTTTGGGTCATTGTCATGCTGAAATGTCCACTGGTGCCCAAGGCCAAGTTTTTCTGCAGACTGCCTGATGTTGTAGTTGAGAATCCTCATGTATTGCTCTTTTTTCATTGTGCCATTTACTGTGATTAGGTTCCCTGGTCCATTGGCTGAAAAACACCCCCAAAGCATTAGGTTCCCACCACTATGTTTGACAGTGGGGATTGTGTTCTTTGGGTTAAAGGCTTCTCCTTTTTTACGCCAAATGGAGGAAACATCATTGTGACTAGAGTTGAGCGAACACCTGGATGTTCGGGTTCGAGAAGTTCGGCCGAACTTCCCGGAAATGTTCGGGTTCGGGATCCGAATCCGACCCGAACTACGTCCCGAACCCGAACCCCATTGAAGTCAATGGGGACCCGAACTTTTCGGCACTAAAAAGGCTGTAAAACAGCCCAGGAAAGAGCTAGAGGGCTGCAAAAGGCAGCAACGTGTAGGTAAATCCCATGGAAACAAATGTGGATAGGGAAATGAATAAAAATAAAAATAAAATAAATAAAAATTAACCAATATCAATTGGAGAGAGGTCCCATAGCAGAGAATCTGGCTTCACGTCACCCACCACTGTAACAGTCCATTGTCATATATTTAGTCCCAGGCACACAGGCAGAGGAGAGAGGTCCCTTAACAGAGAATCTGGCTTTATGTCAGCAGAGAATCAGTCTGCATGTCATAGCAGAGAATCAGGCTTCACGTCAGCCACCACTGTAACAGTCCATTGTCATATATTTAGGCCCAGGCACCCAGGCAGAGGAGAGAGGTCCTGTAACAGAGAATCTGGCTTCATGTCAGCAGAGAATCAGTCTGCATGTCATAGCAGAGAATCAGGCTTCACGTCAGCCACCACTGTAACAGTCCATTGTCATATATTTAGGCCCAGGCACCCAGGCAGAGGAGAGAGGTCCCGTAACAGAGAATCTGGCTTCATGTCAGCAGAGAATCAGTCTGCATGTCATAGCAGAGAATCTGGCTTCACGTCAGCCACCACTGTAACAGTCCATTGTCATATATTTAGGCCCAGGCACCCAGGCAGAGGAGAGAGGTCCCGTAACAGAGAATCTGGCTTCATGTCAGCAGAGAATCAGTCTGCATGTCATAGCAGAGAATCAGGCTTCACGTCAGCCACCACTGTAACAGTCCATTGTCATATATTTAGGCCCAGGCACCCAGGCAGAGGAGAGAGGGCCCGTAACAGAGAATCTGGCTTCATGTCAGCAGAGAATCAGTCTGCATGTCATAGCAGAGAATCAGGCTTCACGTCAGCCACCACTGTAACAGTCCATTGTCATATATTTAGGCCCAGGCAACCAGGCAGAGGAGAGAGGTCCCGTAACAGAGAATCTGGCTTCATGTCAGCAGAGAATCAGTCTGCATGTCATAGCAGAGAATCATGCTTCACGTCACCCAACATTGGAACAGTCCATTGTCATATATTTAGGCCCCGGCACCCAGACAGAGGAGAGGTTCATTCAACTTTGGGTTGCCTCGCAATATAATGGTAAAATGAAAATAAAATAGGATTGAATGAGGAAGTGCCCTGGAGTACAATAATATATGGTTAAGGGGAGGTAGTTAATGTCTAATCTGCACAAGGGATGGACAGGTCCTGTGGGATCCATGCCTGGTTCATTTTTATGAACGTCAGCTTGTCCACATTGGCTGTAGACAGGCGGCTGCGTTTGTCTGTAATGACGCCCCCTGCCGTGCTGAATACACGTTCAGACAAAACGCTGGCCGCCGGGCAGGCCAGCACCTCCAAGGCATAAAAGGCTAGCTATGGCCACGTGGACAATTTAGAGACCCAGAAGTTGAATGGGGCCAAACCATCAGTCAGTACGTGGAGGGGTGTGCACACGTACTGTTCCACCATGTTAGTGAAATGTTGCCTCCTGCTAACACGTTGCGTATCAGGTGGTGGTGCAGTTAGCTGTGGCGTGTTGACAAAACTTTTCCACATCTCTGCCATGCTAACCCTGCCCTCAGAGGAGCTGGCCGTGACACAGCTGCCTTGGCGACCTCTTGCTCCTCCTCTGCCTTGGCCTTGGGCTTCCACTTGTTCCCCTGTGACATTTGGGAATGCTCTCAGTAGCGCGTCTACCAAAGTGCACTTGTACTCGTGCATCTTCCTATCACGCTCCAGTGCAGGAAGTAAGGTGGGCACATTGTCTTTGTACCGTGGATCCAGCAGGGTGGCAACCCAGTAGTCCGCACACGTTAAAATGTGGGCAACTCTGCTGTCGTTGCGCAGGCACTGCAGCATGTAGTCGCTCATGTGTGCCAGGCTTCCCAAGCTGTCCTCTGTGGGAGGCATATCGTCATCGTTTCCACGCACCAGTGATGG